>NC_089210.1:666066-714284 GCF_963930695.1 Labrus bergylta | reverse complement strand
AACCGACTGTGAAATGGAAAGAAGTGAAAAAAGTATCTATAAAACCAGAATGAAGGATGAGGAGCTTCTTTCTGTTTTTTTACTGCAGGAAGTTAACCAGCAGAAACATGAGGTCAGGGAGCAACGCGTCGTATCAGTGGATAAAAGGAGGAAGCACAGCGGGGGGGGGGGCCCTGACCTCGTTAGTGATAGGCAGCGAAGACGAGCAGCTGATCTTTGGTCCTCTTATTTCCATCGTCATCAACAAACGTCCAGAAAAACAAAGTAAAATCGTTGTTGGCGATTGATCCCCGTCTCCTCCCTGCATCCATTTTTATCTGTGTAATGTATCGTACATCACAGAATGCAAATGAAGCCGTTTGTCTTTCCGTGGCGCTCGGCGGCCGGCGTCTCCCTGGCTCGGCCGTTCTCTTCGTTGGGGATGTTTGCACTGCGGCCGCTGGCGCTGAGAGGCCGTGGAGCCGAGGTGTTTAATAACTGCCCGAGGACATTGTTCAGCTGAATTCTAATCACATTGATTAAAGGTATTGACCAGCGGGACCCGAGGGGTTTAATTGGCCGTCCTGCCTGTATCAATCATCCGGCGTGCAGCTACACTATCTACTCTGGATCTGAAATCCCATTTTCACCGCCGCTTCATCTCCCACCTGCTCGTAAACTTCATCTTTAAAAAGACATGAAACGGGAACATCTGTTCCAACTCGATGTCTTCTGAATGCTTTAGTGGACAAGGTCGTGACAGAAGTGGTCTTTAGAGGCCCAAAATAATGGATCCGAACCCAAATGGCCCCCGAGCTGTTTGTCCCTGAGATCTTACAGACCTGACCAGGTGCAGGTCAAACGTCAGGTCCACAACACAGGCCGACAAAGTGAGTTACAAACAAAGCCTCAAGGAGATGTCGCCCTGCTTATCGTTCTTTTCTCGTCTTCTGACTCCTCAAAGCTCTTTTACACCGCAGGTCACACATACAGCTTCACACGCTGATGGTAGAGGCCGCTGAGTAAAGAGTCCGTCAGTATTAACTCATCCATTCACACACTGATGGTAGAGGCCGCTGAGTAAAGAGTCCGTCAGTATTAACTCATCCATTCACACACTGATGGTAGAGGCCGCTGAGTAAAGAGTCCGTCAGTATTAACTCATCCATTCACACACTGATGGTAGAGGCCGCTGAGTAAAGAGTCCGTCAGTATTAACTCATCCATTCACACACTGATGGTAGAGGCCGCTGAGTAAAGAGTCCGTCAGTATTAACTCATCCATTCACACACTGATTGTAGAGGCCGCTGAGTAAAGAGTCCGTCAGTATTAACTCATCCATTCACACACTGATGGTAGAGGCCGCTGAGTAAAGAGTCCGTCAGTATTAACTCATCCATTCACACACTGATGGTAGAGGCCGCTGAGTAAAGAGTCCGTCAGTATTAACTCATCCATTCACACACATTCACACGCTGATGGTAGAGGCCGCTGAGTAAAGAGTCCGTCAGTATTAACTCATCCATTCACACACTGATGGTAGAGGCTGCTGAGTAAAGAGTCCATCGGTATTAACTCATCCATTCACACACCTTCACACGCTGATGGTAGAGGCTGCTAGTAAAGAGTCCATCAGTATTAACTCATCCATTCACACACCTTCACACACTGATGGTAGAGGCCGCTGAGTAAAGAGTCCATCAGTATTAACTCATCCATTCACACACCTTCACACACTGATGGTAGAGGCCGCTGAGTAAAGAGTCCATCAGTATTAACTCATCCATTCACACACCTTCACACACTGATGGTAGAGGCTGCTGAGTAAAGAGACCATCAGTATTAACTCATCCATTCACACACTGATGGTAGAGGCTGCTGAGTAAAGAGACCATCAGTATTAACTCATCCATTCACACACCTTCACACACTGATGGTAGAGGCCGCTGAGTACAGTCCATCGGTATTAACTCATCCATTCACACACCTTCACACGCTGATGGTAGAGGCTGCTGAGTAAAGAGTCCGTCAGTATTAACTCATCCATTCACACACCTTCACACACTGATGGTAGAGGCCGCTGAGTAAAGAGTCCATCAGTATTAACTCATCCATTCACACACCTTCACACGCTGATGGTAGAGGCCGCTGAGTAAAGAGTCCATCAGTATTAACTCATCCATTCATACACATTCACACACTGATGGTAGAGGCTGCTGAGTAAAGAGTCCGTCAGTATTAACTCATCCATTCACACACCTTCACACGCTGATGGTAGAGGCCGCTGAGTAAAGAGTCCATCAGTATTAACTCATCCATTCATACACATTCACACACTGATGGTAGAGGCTGCTGAGTAAAGAGTCCATCAGTATTAACTCATCCATTCACACACCTTCACACGCTTAACGCCTCCTCTTGTTGTTTCTCCCTCACAGGGCATCTACAGCTGTATCCACGGCGTGCAGATCGAGGAGAAGAGCAGCTCTGCGCTCAACTCGCCGTCAGCCACCATGAACAACACCCACTCCAACATCATGCGCCTCCTACGCACCGCTAAGAACATGGCCACCCTGTCCGGGGTGAACGGCTCGCCACACAGCGCTCTGGATTTCATCCGGCGAGAATCCTCCGTGTACGACATATCAGAGCACCGGCGCAGCTTGGCGGGCCACTCGGACTGCAAGCCGGCGTACATACCAGACGACAACATGTTCAGCGACTACATCAGCGAGGTGGACGAGGACGTTTGGAAACATCCACCTGAAGGACAGTAATCTGTACCAGGACCACTACCTCCACCACCATGGATCGGCACTCGGGCTCAATGGACCGCCACCCAACAGACCGCCAAGTTTGGGCAGCGCAGTTCTCTGGAGGGCGGGATGGTTCGACTGTGACAGCCTGGGTGGAGGCGTGGCGCCGATCTTCAGCACGCAGCCCTGCTCGGCTCTGACTCACAGGAACATGAGCAAGTTTGACCTGCTGTCCGGACAGACCCCTCCCTCAGGACAGAGTTTCAAGGGAGGTCTGCCAGACCTGTACGGCAAGTTCTCCTTCAAGGGCGGCGCCTCCAGCTCCACGTACATCCCCGGACATAACTACTGTGGAGGTCGTGGCGAGGAAGATGGGAATATACGCTCGGGGATGTGTCGGACATTTCTACGCACACAGTCACCTACGGGAACCTGGAGGGTAATGCCAAAAAAACGCAAACAATACCGAGATAGCCTGAAAAAGAGGCCGGCCTCTGCCAAGTCCAGACGGGAGCTGGACGAGATCGAGCTGGGCTACCGGAGGGAAACCGTATCACATCAGCCACCACCACTACCACGGCCACCGCTCGGCCTCGCCGCCACTTTTACCCCCTGAACGGAAAAGAGGAAGTAGTGGTGGCGGGGAACAACGAGGGTAACTCCTACGTCTTCAGAGAGAAGGAGAGCGTTAGGGATTTTTATTTGGACCAGTTTCGGCCCAAGGAGGGGGTCCCTCAGTGGGAACATGTGGACCTCACAGATGGCCCCGGGGAGCAGAGATGGAGGCGTGGCGCCCTGCACCACCCTGGTCCCTGTGGATGATTTTCTTAAGAGCAAACCTAAAAAGACAGATTCTAAGGGTGGTGGAGGATCTGGGCTGGCGGGGGGGAGAGTGGGAGTGCAGGAACTGTCGGGCTAGCGGTGGGGGCAAACAGATGTCCATTCATGGTAGTGGGTACGGTGGAGGTATGAGCTGCGGGACCTCCGGAGGGGGAGGCAGCCGCCCCAGTTCTGCAACCTGCATGCGCTGCGAGGGCTGTAAAAAGCAGCAGACAGGAAACCCTCTATGACATCAGCGAGGACAACAACCACCTCTTGGAACAGATGGGGGGAGGAAAAGGGGGCGGGGGAGGGGTAGGCCCTCCGTACTCAACCTCAGGGCCAGCAAAGGAGGAAGGGGGGATTTGGCAAAACCGCTGAGGCGACAGCACTCGTATGACGCATTTGTGGACCTTCAGAAAGAGGAATCGGGAGGAATGGGAAGTTTAATGGGGATTGGAGGAGTGGGGATCGGGGGTCCGGGAATGGGAGGGATGCTGCCCCCCGCCCAGGAGCGTTAGCTTAAAGGAGAAAGAACGCTACATGGACGGCACAAGCCCCTTTGCACACATATTTGAGCGCCATGGTGGATCGGAGGAGGGAGCGGGAAAGAGACAGGGACCCTTTGTTTTACGGAGGCGAGAGCCGGAAAGGACCCCGGCTCGCCGTTTGGCCTGTTCAGGGGGCGGAGACGGACTCCACCGCCGCTCCATCGGAGAGAGAGACACGAGAGACAGGGATCGGTCTCTGATGGAAGGAGGCGGAGGGGGGGTTCTCTTTATCTAAATCTCTTTACCCTGACCGGGGTAAACCAAAACCCCTTTATACCCACCTTTGGCGACGATCAATGTCTGATGCACGGCGCCAAACAATACTACATGAAAAAGCAACAGCAGCAGCAACAAGTCGCCAAAAACAGCCGAAGTGACTTCAGAAGCCAGATGAGTACGACGTCTTATCTACCGGCGTCCGCCTCGGCCGGAGTGATGTCAAACGTGGCGCCCCCGGTTCCCGAAAGAGCTCAGCCTCGGTGGGATGAACCACCACGGGGTCCATGCTGGGCGTCGGCCCCCCTCGCCCCTTCAACGGAAGCAATGGCCATGTGTATGAGAAAACTGTCCAGCATTGAGTCGGGACGTGTGAGGAGAACAAGGAAAGGAGGAGGCAAAGGAGGGAAGGAGAGGAGGAGGCAAAATGGGGGAAGGAGAGGAGGAGGCAAAGGAGGGAAGGAGCGAGGCAAAGGAGGGAAGGAGGGGAGGAGTCGTCATGTAGTGTACGGAGATCAGGGATGATTTTAAAGACACTGTCCATGCACTGCGACCTCGGCCCACATTGGGGACAGAAAGACGATGTAGAGGGAGGGGGAGGGGTCTGAAAGGGGAGAGGGAGACTTGAAGGTTTTTGTAAGAAATGTGCTTCAGATTCAGGACGCCGTGAGGAGGAGGGGGATGTAAGCGCTCTCTCAGATTTGGCCAAAGTAACAGTTGATTAACCCCTTTATCTCCCCCCCCCCTTTAACGCCACAAACGCACTCAACTCCAAGTCCTTTCTTTCACCCACCAGAGAGGCAGAAGTCGATGCGCTCGGTTATCACTGCGAAGACGAGACATCTCATCTCGGTTTGATCTCAGACGTGTGAGCGAGGTGCGATGTGACGGCCGTCTGAGAGAGGAGCGAACTGCCCCATCTGCCCCCGATGTCACCTCAGAAAGGAGACATGGTCACTTCCACTCGAGCCGCCACACGGGACATGACGAGCCCCCCCCCCCCCCCCCTCAGCTCGGCCTGGCCGTCTCTCTCCTCTCCTCCTCCTCATCCCTAACGCCAAAAGATCTGATCTTGTTTGCTGTGAGAAATACAATCATGAATGATAATAAGATATTCTTATAGAAAACACAGGGTATAAGAACAACATAATATTGATAACATTGTGAATAACAAAGATGTTAGTTCTGATTATGATAACACTGATTACTTTTTCTTGTTTTCTGTTCTCACTGCTGTTTTAGAATCTGTCGTTGTATCTCTGCTGCCCCTAGTGGCGGCAGCAGGAAGGTTGTTTTAAATTCAACCAAACGAGCCAGAAAGACTTGAACTCTTCACTTTTCTTTTTGGAACATTTGATCCATGTTCATTCATTTATTTGCTCCTTGTTGGAAACAGGATCTCAAAGACACGTTTGGAGCTGACAGATCCTTTTTGTTGTTTTCAGACATTGCTAATCAATGCACACACACACACACACACACACACACACACACACACACACACACATACACACACATACTGAAAAACATGTTTTTGTGGGCCTGAACTTGTGTTACTGTGAACAACACGCTCCGTCACAAACTGAAGACGCTGAAGAGGAAGGACGTGCCTTAATGGTCTCCAGTGGATGTGTCCTCCTGATCCCGGCCCCCCACATGGCGGCGGCGGGCGGCGGAGGCAGCAGGACGGCCCTGCGTGTTTTCGAGGCTGCTCTCTTCGGCGTTATGAACCAAAACTGCAGCAGCAGGGTGGAGACGCTGCTCCTGACGGTTTGGATACAAGACGCTGTGGGTTTTATAACTTCTTAAATTAATTTCATATGTGGAGTTTTGGGCTTTAAGAAGCCGTTGTATTCAGGATGTCCCACCGTCACGGATCGACAGACGCGTCTCATTTCACAACACGGCAGCCTTTAGACCACTTCTTTTATTCAGGTTACATGACGACCGTCGCCGGGCGCTTAACGTCTCTCGGACTCTCCTGGAAGCTCTGTGTGGACGCTTGTGCTGCGGCGTCGTTGATTTGTAGGTGAAATGATCGTAAATGATGTGATGTCGCCCCGTGAAGGCGATGCTGATAAAAGCTTGAGCTCATTTGAAATCCTTCTCTAAAATCTCTCGACTGAGGCGTCAGGAAGCTGGCCATCTTGTGAAAGTTCTCCGGCTCTGACTGATGTAGATAGTCTCCTTTCAGCCCGAGAGGCCGAATTTATTGCACAGGACATTTTACTGAGTGTAGGTTCAGGCACTAAGTAGACATGCCTTATCGTCCCATCGACCCCCCCCCCCCCCCCCCCCCCCCCGACGCGGAGCCGTCTGATGATGACTCATCATTTTACTGTACAGAATAAAGACGTGTCTATTAGTTATTTTAAAGGTTTGATCTTCGATTAGCCGCCGGTGTCAGAAGTTCAAGGGCTGCAGGAGTGCTGGCAGAGATTGGAGCTGCTGGAGCGTGCAGAGAGCGAGAGCTTTGTCTTACCCCCCCATCCTAATGCACGGATGTAATGGGTTGGCGTGAGTGAGCGAGTGTGTGTGTGTGTGTGTGTGTGTGTGTGTGTGTGTGTGTGTGTGTGTGTGTGTGTGTGTGTGTGTGTGTGAAAGGAAAGCAAATCACGATTGAATGATAGCAGCTGTATTTTTTTTCCCCACGAACTTGCTGATAACTTGCTCATACATCCAGAGCCTCTCCTCCTCCTCTTCCTCCTCCTCCTCTTACTCCTCCTCCTCTTCCTCCTCCTCCTCTTACTCCTCCTCCTCCTCCTCCTCTTCCTTTCCTCCTCTTCTTCCTCCTCCTCCTCTTCCTCTTCCTCCTCCTCCTCTTCTCCAGTTCCTCCTCCTCCTCCCCCTCTTCCTCCTCTTCCTGCTCCTCTTCCTTCTCCCCCTCCTCTTCTTCCTCCTCCTCTCTTCCTCCTCCTCCTCCCCCTCTTCCTCCTCTTCCTCCTCCCCCTCCTCCTCCTCCTCCTCTTCCTCCTCCTCCTCTTCCTCCTCCTCCTCTTCCTCCTCCTCTTCCTCCTCCCCTCCTCCCTCCTCCTCTTCTTCCTCCTCCTCCTCTTCCTCCTCCTCCTCCTCCTCCTCTCTCCTCCTCCTCATCCTCTTCCTCCTCCTCTCCTCTTCCTCCTCCTCATCCTCTTCTTCTCCTCCTCCTCCTCATCCTCTTCCTCTCCTCCTCCTCTTCCTCCTCCTCATCCTCTTCCTCCTCCTCCTCCTCTTCCTCCTTCCCTCGCTCAGCAGATAACACCGCTAAAGTGAGACAGATCAAGTTAGCCTTAAATCAAACAGATCCTTCCACCCGCCCCGCCCCGCCCAGCCCTGCCCCGCCCCGCCCCGCCCCGCCCAGCCCCGCCCCTGAATCACTCCTCTAACAAATCGATTTGGGATCTCTGGAATTTTTATACGCACATTTTGAAAGTTCAGGTCAACCATTATCAACGGAATCCAGAAAGAGGGGGGGAGAGAGAGCGGGGAAACAAGGAGGAGGAGATAAAGAGGAGCTGAAGACGGCCCGTGGAGACGGCATCAATCAGTGTCAGCATTTGTACGTTCGATCTTTTCCTTGTAAATACAAACTATTTAAAACTCTTTTCACTTTTACAGTAAACAGACAGACAGGATGTAACTTTCAATATGTTTTACAGCAATTTAAGAAATAAACAAAACAACCATAAAAACTCAAAAAAACTCAAAAAAAAAAAACACAAAAGAAAAATATGCAACGTATAGTTAAGACACAGATATTACTAATCCTAAGTGATGGAATTGAACCTCTTCTTTTCGTTAGTTTACCGATCAGTACGCTGATTCTGTTAAGACTTCTGCTTTGTCATACTTTCACTACGCTGTCGGAGGCGGAGGATACTTTTCTGTAGGTGTAGACGTTTGGTGATCTAAAGGGGAAAGTTTAGTTTTTAGGAGTGGTCGCTAAGTTTCCCTTGAATTGTGTTAGACTTTTCTCTTTTTAAGGTAAGCTCTTCTTCATGCTTTTTTGAGATGAACTCAAGTATCTACACATTTATGTCATACAATAATACGTGTATACATAGATGATATTGCATATAGAGGCAGTATATTGTGATCCTTCGTTTTTGAACGCGGCGGTCCTCGCTTGAAAAACGTACGACTTGTTTGTGTTTTGGTTGCCCGCTTTTTTTGACCCGGGCTCTGATCGTGATTGCACACAGAATTTAGAGCCATCATCGACCCGCCCTATCCTGTTCCCTCTCTATGTTTTGAATAGATATCACTGTGGTAAAGGACGACGCACACACACACACACATACACACACACTGGATATTCCCCAGTGTCGATGTTTTGTTCATATTGCTGAGACGTTCAGCGCGATATCGGGACAAACAAACACGTGAAGTTTATTGATAATCAATCTGAGGCTGAAATGCATTTGTGCAACCCCTTATTAAAAGGTTTGTTGTGTCATGTCTCATTTTGTGTCGAGTCATGCTTCAGGGGGAATCAAATGTTTTTACTTGACCAAACATATTTTATAAAAATGTGTCACCTGATGACGCTTTGACACCTGATTTTATCTTTAGTGCATCTTTGTGCACACTTGTTCCTTTCCCTGTTTCAGAGAGAACATGTGATGATGTTCAGATGCTCCTTCACCTCCATGCAGACACACACTCTTCTTCTTCTGTGTGCTCCTGAGTCGTTATAATCCCTCAGCAAAGGAATCCCTCCCTCTCCTGTTTTCCTTCTTTCACGTCTCGAGTCGATTGAAGAAGTGAAAAACATTTCTTTGTGCACATGAAGTCTGTTTCAAACTTCTCATTTCTCTCATTTGCAATAAACGAGCAGGCAGAGAATGCTCCCACCGCACCCTGAATGTGGACATGCATCACTTTAATCCTGCACTACAGCGAGCTGCTGGGACGTGAAGCTGCACCTGACACTGTGCTAAACATGCTATCATCAGGCTGTTAGCACCTCCAGCCGGGACGCAGAGTGAGCATCACAAGTCTTTTGACTCGCTCGCGGCCACATCGGGTTCCTCTGCACACGAGCGTGCCACAACACATTTAGATCAAACGGTGCACGTAGAGTTAAAACACTGTGTACACGGGGGACGTAGCGAGTTAGCGGGTGGAGGGGGAGGATGTAAATATCACCTCAGCTCAACGTGCGTCTGCACATCTTCAGCTGCAGGGATCGATGCACCGGTTTAAACTTACCTGTGAAATCTTTGCATTCTGTGTGCTGCAGGAATCCAAGATGTTTATTTAACACACAGTTTTTATTTCTCGATGAGTCCCTTCTCACGCAGAAACGATCAAACTGTGATTTTCAAACGACTCGTTTGATGTGAAGGGTCGTTCGTTGGAGTCTCTGCAGAGCTCGTGATATTTTAAAGATGTCTGTGTGTGAGTGGTGTGTTGCTTTATATTGATGCATACACAGTTTTCTATCAATCGTGTACAGTTTGGTTTATTGCTCTTTTCCATCCTCATTGTCCTGACGGCTCGCCACACGCTGGATTGTTGAACCGTGAATGAAAAGGAGATAAGGGGTTGCTACTAAATGTATTTCACAAACGACACAGCCAGAATAAACGACCTGTGGGCCGACTCAAAGTGTGACACAGGATGATATTCAGAATACTTTTCTTGGCCTTTCTTTTCTCTTTTTACGGCCCTTTGCTTTGAAACAATCCCACGATTTTTACACCTGACGGACACAGAGACAAATAACTGTACAGGTTTGTGTAAATACTGAATATCTGAGGGGGGGGGGGGGGGGGGGGGCTTTTACCTTCTTTTTTTTGTATCAAGGTAATCTCAATAACAGAATTAACCACGTCATGACAAAATTGCAAAAAAACATCATTAAGGTACTTCTAATAAGGATAATATCTACGATTATAAGAGCTCAATAAGACTATTCTTTCTCTTTGTACATGATGAACAAATGAAGTGTTGAGTATTAATAATAAAAAACTAAGTTTCACGCACATGCTCACGAGTCTTTTTGCTTCTCTGTGTCTCTCTGCGTCGCTGTAACAATTCTTCTTTGTGCATGAGATGTTTCCTTTCCTTCAGGTTCCTGCACGAGGCTCAATGTTCCCCGAGCTGCAACTCAATCGATGGAGTGTAAGAGGATCGGAGGTCGGCGCTCAGGCACTAGGTTATCTGGTTTATCAACAACTTCATTCATTTCTACAGAGCTGCTTGTGGGCATGATTGATCATTTAACTTGTTCCCAGTAGATTATAACGTGTGTGCAGAAGTTAATTATCTTAAAGTCTTTATTGTGATTTTTGATCCAGCAGATGTCGCCCTTGAGCTCCAGCATGAAACCAAAACAACTCACGCTGCATTGTTGTGTTAGCATGCTAATGCTAGCGATCTTTATTATGCTGGTATCTTCACACTGCATGTAAATGTACCTGAAATGAGCGTGATCTAGAAACACAGTTAAGCAGTGAGTACAGTATGTTATTCTTCTTTTCTCTAGTCCCTCAATTAAACAACTTTTATACACGAGGGGAGGAGTCAGCCGGCCGTCCTGGCGATGTAAACAAAGTGAAGATAGGACTCTGAAAACTCTGAAAACATCACAGACAGTGGGACTCGGGTGTTACACCCATTGTAGACAGTCATGACTCACAGAGTTATTTTCAGAGGAGATACTTGATTTATATATTTAAGGGTGAAGAATCATAGAAAGACTTTAAATAAATTGCAAAGTTGCTGCTCCGCCAGCCGACCTCGCACAGACTCTGAAAATGTGCAACACGTCAGCAACCGTCGTGGGTGTTACTTTGGGTTCACTGCGGTCAACAGGAAGTGGTGGAGTCGATGAGTTTGAAGTGCAAAAACACAAAGAGGTTGCACATTTTTTTCAGCTGCAAACCTACAAAATGAGACATAAAAACATAAAAACAGGATCACCTCATAGGTGCTGAATGTACACTACAAGATACTCACAGTGATCGCGGGTTTGTCCCTCAGTGATGATGTTTGTGAACGTTTGGCAGTGACGCTCGCTGCAGTAAAAAGGGGCAATTTTGCCTGGAAAGTAGATGCATAATGTCTGACTTAAATATATGTAAATGAATGTGAAGCACAGACTTCCTGCCCTGCAGCCCACTGTTAGCTACTTAACTCCGTCTGTGTGTGCTTTGAGATAATGAAGCTGATTTTTTGTGTGTCTCATTCTGCAGGTTTTCACAGCTGAAAAAATGTTGCACCATCGCTTTGTGAATTTGCCCTTCAAACTCGTTGACTCCACCTCTTGCTGTTGTATAAAACTGCACCCCAAACTAAACGCCCACGTCGAGCGCTGACAAACTGCAGATTCAGAGCCTGTGCAGGAGAGAGCGGCTGTTTTCTAAACCGCCTACGACATACTACTGTTGAACACAGTCTGTAGTGTGACCTCCAGTCCGTGGTTATTCTGCAGAATACCAGGCCCGGCTCAGCTGGGTTCTGGTCTTTGAATGAGGAAGTGAACAACAGCCCAGCTGACGCCAAACGCCGCTCCAATGTGGCGTCCACTTACAGAAAACAGCTGACGAGAGATTCATTTAGATTTTCATGATTTAGAGAATCAACAAAGATAACTGGAGGTATGTTTGTGAGGTTTGATCTGATTGAGGTTATTCCCTCTGTTACGATGGATGTTGCTGTACATCACTTCCATCTCCTGGCGCTTTGCATTGTGGGAAACAGGACGCGAGGGAGACTGGTCTGATGCAGACTGCCTTTTGGCCTAATCAGTACGTACTACTAGTAAAGTAGGCAGTTTAGAAAACAGCCTCTGTTAGGCTACAGCAGCTAGAATTTTGACGTCCCGCCCCTTCCTCTAACCCAAAAACACAGATTTACCTTCCCGATCAAAGGTCAAAGGTTGCTCAGGTTGGTTCAGTCCACAGCAGTCTGTTTGAAGAAGACGCTCATCCTCTGCTCTTAGAAGGAGCCTCATTGGTCAACAGAGCTGTCAATCATGATGTTATACTTCCTGTTTATATCCTCAAATAACTAATGAACACTAAACTTCTCAGACAAAGTTAGACTTGAACATAAATAAGAACTTTACTTTAACACCACAAACAGTTTTTGAATGACACGTATTTGACCTGTTTTGATTTCTGTTAACATGGAGGAGGCGGAGCTTATGAGCAGCCAATCAGTAGTGGGAGCGCCAAATGTTTTGGCTTCACTTTTGAGTAGCTGTCATGCCATCCATGTTTTATACAGTCTATGTTCAAACTCCTGAAACCAGGAGTCGCCCCCTAGTGGCTTCAAAAGAAAGCAGATTCAGGTTCAGCATTAGTCTCATTTTTTCTACACTCGAGGCTTCAAGTTCTGACTCTTTCTGCTCGTCTTTATTCTCTCTGAACACACACTCCCCTCTCTCCCCCCTCTCTCTCCCCTCTCTCTCTCTCCCTGTTGCTGTCCTGGTTGAAGGGAAAGTAAGGGGGGGGAGAGGGGGAGGCTGCCTGAGAAACGAGGGCCATATGGTGACTGTATGGTGGCTTGGTTGGGTCCGGGTCTGTCCCCTCAAGAACCCACACTGCTGCTGGCGCTTCACACAGCCTCAACTGATGGCGTCCAGCACCCTCGGGGGGTCTCCCAGGCTGCTCTCTCCTCTTCCCCCCTAACACTGTCACTGTGCAGCAGCAGACCAAGTCCAAATTAAAGTTCTGGAGGGTTTGTTTGCCCATTAGATCTTTATTTCTCGAGTAGAGATCAGCACTGAGATTAAGGATGGCGTCCGTGATGCAGAATGATAATCGGAGGTCAGCGAGGCGGCTCAGAGTGAATGAAGAAAACCGTCCCATTAACCTGACATTGAGAAGGGCATTTATCTTCCACCTCACACACGGCTGCTCAGGTGCAAATGTGAGATATTATGTTTGTACTGAGCGTGATCTTTGTGCAAATGTATTTAAACGTATGAATAACAAGCAGGGCCAATCAGAGAAGGTTACAGCAGAGAGGGGTCCAAACGTTTAGCCTGGCCCAACTGGAGCACTAACATTAACAGGGGCTGCATCAAGTTTGTGTGCAAAACAAGCAGCAACCTCCATGTTGAAATATGAAGAAGCTGCTGAAGTGTAACATCCTGCAGTTCCTGGAGTGTCCACTAGAGGCTGGCTGCAGAAGCACAGGAAGTCACATACACACCCATTCTAAAAAGCCTGTTTTTACAGCAGAGATGAACATGTTTACAGCCTGGTTCAAAAAACCAAATAGGTGTGATTATCTCATGTCTGGATGGACACACACTGTACGGGGGGTGAATGTTTTGATGACTCATCAGTTTTGATTTGATGAAGGATAAGAGTTATTCACAATAAGGCGTGTAGCTGACCTGATTGACAGGTGGGCGCGGTGTAACGGTTTGTCAGGAGGTTTAAAACCCGCCTCAGCTCCAGATCCAGCTCCAGCCCTCTAGTGGACACTCAAGGAACTGCAGGATTTTACACTTCAGCACTGGCTTCATATTTCAACAGCAGAGGTTGCAGCTTGCTTACACAGACCCAATGTGGCAGGTCGCCCGCCATCTGAGGGAGCAAAACTGTGGTGCTGAAAGAACTCAGCGTGAACGGACTCTGTGACATGGATAGTCTCCCGCTGTGAGGGATGTGTGAACAACCAACTCAGGAAAAGTTCAGGGGCAGTCCTCCATCTGCAAAAGCAGGAATTTGTGTAAAAAGCAATCCCTCCAGATTTAATCTAACGGACTCAGACTCCCTGGCTGTTTGTCACTCTGACCTTCTCACTCCCGTCAGAGTTCGGTCCTTACCTGCACACACCAGTGCGTCCGGCTCTGCTGTCACCCGCCTCCTCATCCATCATCCCTGCAGCGGCCCACCTCCCCATCACTCCACGATCACATTCTTTATCCAGTGACACAGCAAACAGGCCGCGTTCCATTATAGATGGTGAGAGGGAGGTTTAAGGGGAGGATGAGTTATGTTAGTAAGAGAGACTTTTACTTTTGAGGTGGGACAACATTTTTTTTTTTTGTGTAGGAGACGGGGGAGACAGCATAGACAAAACTGTGTGTGTGTGTGTGTGTGTGTGTGTGTGTGTGTGTGTGTGTGTGTGTGTGTGTGTGTGTGTGTGTGTGTGTGTGTGTGTGTGTGTGTGTGTGTGAGTATGTGTCATTCAATTGTATGTTTGTATTTATTTTTTGGGACAACATTTCTGAAAGCTTGAAAGTTGAAGATTGGCTGAATGAAATGGATTTTTTTACATCGCTGGATCGTCTGATCGTCTGACCGTCTGAGCGTCTGAGCGTCTGATCGTCTGATCGTCTGATCGTCTGAGCGTCTGATCGTCTGAGCGTCTGAGCGTCTGAGCGTCTGATCGTCTGAGCGTCTGATCGTCTGATCGTCTGATCGTCTGAGCGTCTGATCGTCTGATCGTCTGAGCGTCTGAGCGTCTCGTCTGATCGTCTGATCGTCTGATCGTCTGATCGTCTGAGCGTCTGAGCGTCTGAGCGTCTCGTCTGATCGTCTGATCGTCTGATCGTCTGATCGTCTGATCGTCTGAGCGTCTGAGCGTCTGAGCGTCTCGTCTGATCGTCTGATCGTCTGAGCGTCTGAGCGTCTCGTCTGAGCGTCTGATCGTCTGAGCGTCTGAGCGTCTCGTCTGAGCGTCTGATCGTCTGATCGTCTGATCGTCTGAGCGTCTGAGTGTCTGAGCGTCTGAGCGTCTGATCGTCTCGTCTGAGCGTCTGAGCGTCTGATCGTCTCGTCTGATCGTCTGATCGTCTGATCGTCTGAGCGTCTGAGTGTCTGAGCGTCTGATCGTCTGAGCGTCTCGTCTGAGCGTCTGAGCGTCTGATCGTCTGATCGTCTGATCGTCTGAGCGTCTGAGTGTCTGAGCGTCTGAGCGTCTGATCGTCTCGTCTGATCGTTTGATCGTCTCGTCTGATCGTTTGATCGTCTGAGCGTCTCGTCTGAGCGTCTGAGCGTCTGATCGTCTGAGCGTCTGATCGTCTGATCGTCTGAGCGTCTGAGCGTCTGATCGTCTGAGCGTCTGAGCGTCTCGTCTGATCGTCTGAGCGTCTGACCGTCTGATCGTCTGATCGTCTGAGCGTCTGATCGTCTGATCGTCTGATCGTCTGATCGTCTGAGCGTCTGATCGTCTGAGCGTCTGAGCGTCTCGTCTGATCGTCTGAGCGTCTGACCGTCTGATCGTCTGATCGTCTGATCGTCTGAGCGTCTCGTCTGATCGTCTGATCGTCTGATCGTCTGATCGTCTGAGCGTCTGATCGTCTGATCGTCTGATCGTCTGAGCGTCTGACCGTCTGATCGTCTGATCGTCTGACCGTCTGACCGTCTGACCGTCTGATCGTCTGATCGTCTGAGCGTCTGATCGTCTGATCGTCTGAGCGTCTGACCGTCTGACCGTCTGATCGTCTGATCGTCTGATCGTCTGAGCGTCTGACCGTCTGATCGTCTGAGCGTCTGATCGTCTGATCGTCTGAGCGTCTGAGCGTCTGACCGTCTGACCGTCTGATCGTCTGAGCGTCTGAGCGTCTGATCGTCTGATCGTCTGAGCGTCTGACCGTCTGACCGTCTGATCGTCTGATCGTCTGAGCGTCTGACCGTCTGATCGTCTGATCGTCTGAGCGTCTGATCGTCTGATCGTCTGATCGTCTGATCGTCTGAGCGTCTCGTCTGAGCGTCTGAGCGTCTGAGCGTCTGACCGTCTGACCGTCTGAGCGTCTGAGCGTCTCGTCTGATCGTCTGACCGTCTGACCGTCTGACCGTCTGATCGTCTGATCGTCTGATCGTCTGATCGTCTGAGCAGAAACATCTGAACGTCTTTAACTCGACCACAGGTCAGAGGAGAAAGCTCGCTCTCTTTGGGCTCGGCCCGGTCGCTCGGCCCGGTCACTCTTTTGTCTTTCACTTCATCCTCGCTCGCCTTCTTCTACTCTCACCGCCTCGCCTCCTTCCAGCGTGCATCAGCTTGAATTATGAGGCTATGAGGAGAGCATGGTGGTAATAAAAGGAAGAGGGGCCCGTGAGTTATGGATGAGAGTTCAGTGGATTATAGGAAAGGAGAGGAAAGGAGGAAGCAGGATTGAGGGGTGAATAAAGGACAGATGACAATCGCGGTGGTGCTAAAGTACTTCCATAAGTCCAATAAAGCAAGCGTCCATTTGGGCGCCACGTCTCACTTCATCCTTGAAACTTGTGACCTTAAAAAGACTCTCTTGTTTTCAGAGTGTTCCTCATTTAATTCCTCTCCGCTGTGTGTGAAGTATACCTGCATTTTAACAATTAGCAGTAACCTAGCAACAGGATGAATTATGTGTTCGAGCGGAGAGAGAGAGAGAGAGAGGAGGGTTTGAGTCGTAACAGATCTTCTCTTTATGAGTTTGAAAGTTTCTTTCAGTAAAGGTCAAACAAAAAGATTAAAGAGGAGTCGATTAAAATCACCTTTTTCATTTATTCATGATGGAAGCAGATCATAGACGAACAAACTGAACAAACTGATCCTCCAGATTTAATTCAGCTGGACTTTAGATCTTCAGACAGCTCAGCCGTCATCACGTCTTTGTGCGATATTGATTCCAAGATGGCGTCTCAGTCTGTGATGTCACATAGCGTGTCGGCGTGCGGGAGCTCCAAACACACAGCGCTGTTCTCCCCCCCTGGATCAGCTGATCCCCTCTCTCCTCTGTAACGCTTCTGTTACTTCAAGGGGGTTGAAATATAAACGGCGGTCTGATCAGGCCTCGTGATGGTTGTCTGTGTGTTTGTTGAGTTTCCTGCTGGAGGGAACATCAGATTTAGATTTCACACAACACGTTTGAAAAGTTGATGTCAGAGGGGAAACAGAAACCGACGTGTGGAGAGGCGGCTCATTTTAAGAAACACAATCATCGACGAGCGAGATGAAGGGTGAACACTGGAATTTGGCAAAGATGCGTCGTTGGCACGGCTTCTCCTCTGACCTCTAAATGTTCTGTTTTCAAAATGGCTGCTGGCCAACGTATTAAACTGTTACACTGGAGTGAGCTTTAATCCTTCCAACTTTCATTTCTTTGAGAATTATAGATTTGGTTTTGGATGGAGTACGATAGCTTTAGAGGGATGAACACCGATAAAGATCCTCCAGGAAACTGAATACTGACCTTCTCATTTGAAAGCTTACAACCTGCAGTTTGAGGGTGTGATGACATTCTTCCAACAATCATAAAATGTGCGTTCAATTGTTGACTGATGTCAATTAATCAATCATGATTTGATAGCACAAATTCTCTCTGTTATCTCAAGACTCTTGACAAAGAGCAGGTAAAGAATTTACCTTTTGTGATGTTGAGACGGGATATTATGCAGGAAGGATTTCTCCTTTGTATTTCTCTCCTTCCTGTTATCCATACTTCCTCCCCGCTGAGGTGGAGGTCGGAGCAGGCCGTGCATGAATGAGGACGGCGGTGGTTTAGGGGACGACACGGTCCGGTGGTGGTGGCTGGACGTCAGGGACGTCTGGTGGTAGAAGAGCCCGATCATCTCGTTGAAGGTTGGGGGAGCTCCACCTACAGGAGAGCCCGGCTTCTGCTGCCGGGTTAATGCCTCCGGGGTTTTCATGTATCGTATTCAAACAATTTATTCATAAGCATGAATTATTACGGAACATACAGAGAGAAAAAGCGGTTGAATCAAACCTCTTTCCCCCCTCATACAGAGACGGAAACAAGACTGCAAACATGTTTCATCCTGCCAGTGAAGTATGTAATAAAGGAGCTGACTCCGCCCCTAGTGGCCACCTGAGGAATTACACTTGTTGGTCTTTATTGAACACTTTCCCATCTGAAAAGAGAGTGAGAGAGTGTTGTCAGCCCTTATCCCTTCACAGCCTCCATGTTGATGTTTAAAAACAAGCTGCAGTTGAACAAAGACGTCTTCTAATTGAATGCGGATCAGGACAAAGTGTGACTGTTCTTTAGCAGCAGAATGACTCAGAGTTAACAAAGCACGAGAGCACAGAAAGAACGACAGGTGTTCTGACATGGGGATGAATAATCGAGATGAAGGTGAGAGTGAGATGGATCACGAATCAAGACTTTGTAGAAAGAGAGCGAGAAGGAGAGAAGAGAGGGACAGATGGAGTGAGAGGACATTAAAAAGTGAGAGATCGCTGCGATGGTAAAAAAAAGACAGAAGGTGAAAAGGAAGTGCTGAACAGAAAGGGTTAAAGAGGCGAGGGGAGAGAGATGGTTGCCGCGCAACAGCAGCCAGCGTTTTCTCTCTCTTTATTACACAGAGAGAGAGAGAGAGAGAGAGAGAGAGAGAGAGACATTCATACAGATGTTCCTCCCTCCCTCCTTCCTGTCTTGTGTGTGGCTCCTCAGAGTTTAAGTTTCTGCAGCCGCACATTAACGCATCAACATTTCTGCAGAGGATGATGTGTGTGTGTGTGTGTGTGTGTGTGTGTGTGTGTGTGTGTGTGTGTGTGTGTGTGTGATGCTGCACAATGAAGCACAGGATGTAGCCTACTCCGACACACAAACACTGAACGAGGTCCTTCTCGTCTGAAATTACTCACATGTGCAATATTATTCTGACATGTACAGTAGGATAAAAGAACAGATATTTGAGGTATATGGCGCTTGTTTTGAGCGTCACTCTTCGCTCTCACACTCCCGCGTGGTGTTGTGCAGCATGCTGACGTTGAACATGGCTCAGTTTTCCTGTCATGTGTGTGAATGTGCATGGTGCAACCTCACATGACAGATCACTTCAGGGGGGAGGGGAGAGATCCAGTGTCTAAGGTCACCGTGGCGTCACACGAGGAGTGTGTGAAAGCTGTTGTGACTGTGAGTGATGAGCATGTGTAGGTGTGTAGGTGTGTGTGTTTGTGTGTGTGTGTGTTTTCTGAATGCATGACATAAACTCAGGATGTCATATGAGCTCCTTATGAGGCGAGTTGTGTCTCAGGTGTGAAAGTGGAACTAAAGGTGACAGGTGTGTGGTGAAGTGAGGGAGTGTAGATTTGGCATCAGGGGAGCTTTAATGGGACGGACTGCAGGCCTGGGACTGATGGTTTTTGACAACAGGAGAATAACAAATATTCAGGAACCAGGTATAGAACTGGAATTTATATCGTCTGAGGCGGCGCCCGGGTAGTCGTCAGCTGTTAGAAACCGGGAGAAGGCATCTACATGGCACAGTATCCCATTTTATTTCTGAGTTTGCCAAGAAGCAAAATCAAATAAGGGCTCATCCCGGTGTCTGAAATCTGGACGTGATGTTTACATGAGCACAAAAACAAAATACTTTATAAACCACATCAAAACCAGGAAACTCAAGTCCACGCTCTCACTGTTAGAAACTCCAAGATTAGAAACTGTTGATGTCACATACTGTATGTTTACGCTTTTTACAGACATTCAGTCAGAAAAGCAAAGACTAGTGGTCAACGTCGGTATCAAATGATTACATTTCTTTTTTTTTTAAGTGTCTCTGTCTCCATATTTATAGATATTTCTGTTTTCTTATTTGTGTTTGTTTATCACAAAGTGTCTGCAGGAGGGTCTACAGGTTGTTTTCTTTGGTGCTCGAGACCCCTCTGGATGTTGTTGTTTGTGCAGAAGCATGCATGCACATCCCATGTGTGACAGAAACATAGATCACAGGACAGATGACCCCCCCCCCCCCCCCCCAGAGGGAGAGTGGAGTAATAAAGCTCAAAGGCCTGCAGCGAGTCACAAGGACAGAAGGAGGATGATGATGTTCCATCAAATTTAATGTTCTCCAGGAGAAGGTGGGTGAGAGGAGAAGAGAGGGCAGGAGGAGCTGCTGGAGAGGGGGGGTGGGGCATGACATAAGGGGGGGCCACAAGACAAACAGGTTTAATTAGGTCACTTCACTCTCCATTTTTTATAAAATTCAATTTCAAATTCAATTATGATCTCAGTTTGTCCTCGTGAACCTTTCATCTATGATCCCCCCCCCCCTGTATCATGTTTTATTATCACATACTTGTAGTTTTACCTTTAGAGATGCTGATGCCATATCTCCCCTCCTCCTACTCCTCTTCTTCACCCCTCCGCCTCTTTCACACCCTCCCTTCCTCCCTCCCTTCCTCCATCCCTCCCGGTATCCGTAGTGATTGTAGGCAGGGATCTGTGGTTGCTAGGAGACGAGGAGAGTGTGGCAGCCGGCCTCAGTGTGAACGCAGGGGTGTTTAATATGCGAGCAATGAGAGACGTTAGGAGAGATCGCCGCCTGCTGGCTACGGCTGGTAACTGATGATGTATCAGGACTCACAGAGGATAACATCACAGGGCCTCTTATTCTCCTTTCATGTGCAGAAATACAAATAATTTAACTCTGGTTTCACTATACAGCACAAGCTGAGAGTACTCTACTCACTGTGTGCTTTTATTTTGAAATAAAGTAAATAGCTTCTGGTAGATGATTAGGAAATGAAGTTAAGCACAGAAACAGGAAGTGGTTAGGGTTCCCAAACTGAGGTCAAATAAGGAACGGTAACAAAGGTTAATGTGTGATGTCATAATGTCAATGTGTGATGTCATAAGGTCAGTGTGTGATGTCATAATGTCATTGTGTGATGTCATAAGATCAATGTGTGATGTCATAATGTCAATGTGTGATGTCATAAGGTCAATGTGTGATGTCATATAAGGTGGAGGATACTTTGGACTCGTCAGCTGAGCTGTCTGAGAGTTTGTTAAAGTGAAATGAGACATTCAAAGATGCAGCAGTGTCCTCTTTTTCATCACTGAGACTACAGGGAGACACTGAGGACGAGTATCTACGGAGAGCCTGAAGGGATAAAATAAAGGTCACATATCCTCCTCCTCCTCTTCAGTGTAAATAAGTGTCAGAGCTCCTCAAAACATGTGTGTGAAGTTTCTT
The DNA here is from genome assembly GCF_963930695.1 of Labrus bergylta. Lineage (NCBI taxonomy): Eukaryota > Metazoa > Chordata > Actinopteri > Labriformes > Labridae > Labrus > Labrus bergylta. Next base: position 693,094 of record NC_089210.1, on the reverse strand, counting down.
GTTCTAAATCCACTCTGATCCTGTATTTGATCATGTCTATAAACCCCTCTATTTCAGCCCTGCTCAGAACAGGCTGTTTCTGTGTCTGTAACTTTAAATATGTAAATGAGCTGTGTCTGACCACGCCCCCTCTCTGGAAGGGCTTGGGTGTACTCTGTCCTTCTCGCTCCATGTCCTATTGTTTACGGTGATGAAGGCAGACTCAGAGGGCAGAACAAACACCTAGCTGTGGGAGTGTCACCCACCTGGGGGAGGGGCTACTGCCCTTTGTGATGTCATGAAGGGAAAATCTCCAAACGGCCTGTTTGAGCACACATTTTCTGAAAAGTGGAGCAGGCAGAAGACGGAGAGGATGGAATTTTCTCATCATTGTTGGGTTTGTAGACGGACTCCAGACACATATTAGAGGAACATGGAGAAGAAGATTTATCAGAATATGAGACCTTTAAAACTTTCAGAGCTACAAAACACGTTTAAAAAGAGTTGGTCCCCCTCAGACTCTGTTGAGGTCATAACTTGAGAGTTTGGAGCCGTTGCGTTGTGTTTCACTCGGGCTGCATCATGCTCTTTGATCTGTGAGAGTTTAAGTGAGAGCGGGAAAGAAAAGAGAAACGCCACACCTCATACAATCAGAGTTCAACATCTCATTTCCCCGTGTCCTCAGATTCATGTTTGTATTATCAAAGCGGCGTCCTTTCTCCTCCCATCACACTTAACGTGTGTGAGACACTAATTGTGAAACTGTATGAAGCTGCAGATGACAAAGGATCAAAGACGGTGAAATTGTACCAAAGCATAACTTTAGAGGCGTGCACTTCAAAGAGGATGATGGATTTCAGACAAAAATAATACCAGGGACATTTTTCCACTGCTGTAATCCAACGGGCGTCCTGTGAGCGTGAGAGCACGGCTGTGTGTTTGTTGTGTGACTCTGACTCCATGTGGTCATCAAAGAAACTGCAAATCAGTGCTGCTTTGTCTCTGATTCTTCCTCCATGCAATCATCATCATCATCATCTTTAGTGTCAGACTCAGGAGTCCATTAGAAAACATATAAAAAAAACAAGCAAAATAAAAACACAGACAGACAAAACATCACCAATATTATAAAAGACAACTGTACCAGTGTCACCACAAGGATGACGGGTATCACACAGAACTATGACTGGGATTAGTCAACAGCATAATGATGGAATTCTGAGAATCCTTCAATCTACAGATACATTTGTACATTAAGTTTCTCATAAGAGCCTGAAAAGTGTTTACTGCTGCATTACAAAATAACTCACTTGCACTAGTCCATGGAGGTTTTTTAAACAGTATTGCAAAGGATGATGATGTTGCACAAGTGAGTGTTTTGTCTTTTTTAAACTTCAGCATCTGAGAGCTGAATCTTCTCTTCTCTATAACCCGATCCTGAGGCGGCTGCAGTCTCCTTTCATGCAGGTTTCCAATCAAAATAAACAAAAATACAACCTGTAGTACAAAACATCTGTTATGAGTGCTCATGTAAGAATGAAACCGATTTGACACAGTTTATTTTTAGCTCTGTTTGTTCTGCAGGCTCCTTATTGGTCCTTACCTCCACAGGTGTAATCAGTAGCAGATTGGACCTCCTGAGCAGCCTCACACAGTCTCACACAAACGACTCTTAAAGAGTGAGCGGTGAACACACGGTGCAGACACTTATCCAATGTTCCCCTCTCCATGCTTTCAGGTTCTAGACGCGTGTTCCTGCTGACGTTCAGCTGCATCTTCATGTGGAACAAACAAAAACACAGTCAACACATTCAGCTTTGTGGCTAATTTTGAAGAAATCAGAAACCCTCAGACCTCAGACCGACGGAGTGCAAGTGGTGAAGACAGAAAGGCGTCAGGTCTCATTTCTACCTGCTGATATTTATTAAGTAGACATTTTAATTTCTCGCTGCTCATTGCATGCTTTACATGTTTTTATTCTTTCCCAAATGTATTCATATCTAACCTGAATGAATGATTTCAGGACGATTTCGACCTGAAGTCAGGTTAAATTTCAGCCTGATGACGCAGCGTTAGTCGTGCAGTTTCCACTGAGGTATGACGGCCGGTCACGGCCCGATCTGCTTCTTTACGACCGGGCAGATGATTTTCTGTCATGTTTGTTATTTTGGTCGTACAAACTGCACACACAAGCCGCTTCCCCGACTCCTCCTGATCATACCTGCACAAACCGACAGACAGCATCTCAAATCACCATGGCAACAACAGGTATGCCTGTTTAGTCTGTCTTCCCCCCTCAGATCATGAACGTTATGTCGGCAGGAAAAATAACTGCAGACTTCCAGCTCCGACCGGCATTCATCACCATTATGTCAAAATCAATCTGAGACCAACAGATAAATGTAATATAAATATATTTAGGTAAACAAAAGTCTTGATTTTCCTCCGCTGACTTTCATTATCTAACTCAGCAGTAACGGGGCAACAAGAGTGAGGTTTGTCAGCTGGGGCCACCTGAGGGAGGTGTCCTACTGTCATTGTTTGAGTCACTGCTGTGGTTGAAGGAGGGCCCCCCCTACTGGCCCGGGGCCCCAAGCAGGCCTGCCATACCTGTTGACAAGCAGCGCCCCTGATTGACGGTTATCTCTGTGCAGGCGGGTAAAACGGCGGCCATATTGGTTTTGTGACAGCCCAGTGGCCTGTTAGGTTGTGCCTCCTCTTTTCTTGTTTTGCAGGTTCTTGTTTTTGGGGGCGTGGCTGACCAATCAGTCTGACTGAGAGCACCTGAGTCTGCTGAGGGAGACAGTTTCAATGATTACTTACAAAAGGAGGAGGCACACCCCAACAGGTCACGGGGTCGTCACAGTTTCTTCCTCTTATTTCTTCTGATCGTGGTTCTTAATAAAAGCATCTAAAATACGAGCGCTGCCGTTTCATTCAGCTGTGTTTTTATTGTAGGGAACATCTCAAGGCTGTCGCTCATTGTGTAGCTGATCTCTAAAGAAGCAGCTACACATCCTCCACTGAATGAGACTACAGTACGGTATAAGACCTTCATGTTTACAAAGTCTACCCTGCAAGCTTCAGGTATGAACACAATTTGCACGATTTGATTTCTTTGTTGTGAAATCTGAGCAGCAACATCTGCAGCAGCCGTTAGAGCCAATCTGAACTCTTCTGCACCAAAATGAAATCCTTCTTTCTGGAAATCCCAAACTGAACAAGATCTGAGAAACATTTACATCGTCTTCATGCAAATAAGTTCAAAACTATGAAAGTGGAAAGGTGAAAATGTCACGCTGTGGGAGGAGGAACTGTTCATCAGAAGGATTTATTTGTAACTACGCAACAAAGCAGACGTGTGTGTGTGTGTGTGTGTGTGTGTGTGTGTGTGTGTGTGTGTGTGTGTGTGTGTGTGTGTGTGCGCACAGGAGAAGTGGACGGTATCACAACCGGTCGTCTTTCTAAACATCTGTGCGCTTTGAGCCTCCTCGCTGGAAAGATTGTGTGACCTTGCCCGTGCTGTGGAGCGTCTATGTGCAGCCCAGCAGGCGCTCCTGTTGATTGGACGGGCCTGGCTGAGGATGACTTGCTTGGCTCAGAGTATCAACGCCCTTTATTTCGCCTTTTCAATTGGACTAAGTCGCAACGCAAACACACAACTGATTGGCAAATAATAAAAAAAAGATTCACGGTTAAAGATTGGAATCGGCAAACAAGAGAGTCTGCATTTAATTTTAAAAAAAGAAAGAAGCAAATGTAGATCCGACGCCTGAAAATTATCCACAGTTAAGGCTCTGTGATGCAGTTGCTATGGCAACTATGATAGAAATAGACGTGTATCTGCAAGGGAATGAAATGTATTGAACTGTTGTTTAGAAACTGAGGGAGATTTTACTCCTGTGATTGACAGCTTTCTGACTGCACAGGGATGTGTGTGTGTGTGTGTGTGTGTGTGCGTGTGTGTGTGTGTGTGCGTGCGTGTGCGTGTGTGTGTGTGTGCGTGTGTGTGTGTGTGCGTGTGCGTGTGTGTGCGTGTGTGTGTGTGCATGCGTGTGTGTGCGTGTGTGTGCGTGTGTGCGTGTGTGTGTGTGTGTATGTGCGTGTGTGTGTGTGTGTGTGTGTGTGTGTGTATGCGTGTGTGTGCGTGTGTGCGTGTGTGTGTGTGTGTATGTGCGTGTGCGTGCGTGTGTGTGTGCGTGTGTGTGTGTGTGTGTGTGTGTGTGTGTGTGTGTGTCTCTGCAGGACATTAAAGTGCAGCAGCGTGGATGGGGGTTATAGGGCACGTCATTATGATGGTATGGGAGAGTGTGAGTGGGTCCGTGCTGCACTCTGTGGCCCTGTGTGAGAGCAGATAAGCTCCGGCACAGACAACACAATGCCTTTAATGGGAATGGGATTCTGATTGTAGCACCTCTATTGTTGTGTCAGCCGTGATGATGATGATGATGATGTTGTGTGAGCGTGTAGTGTCAAACATTACCCTGACATCACAGTAATGATTTCAATGACTTTTCTTTGGTAACGGATCTATGTAGACCACAATAAACTTAAAAAAAGCTTTTTGCTCACATAAATCGTCTTTTTATTATTTGTTATTAATGCATTAAATGAATCCCTTTCTGCTCTCAATATTGCCTTTGTACCCGGGCGCCTCCATCAGGCTCCCCCTTATTAATCTTCACTTGAAATAAGAACAAAGGAGCTGTTAGAAACCCCCCAAAGCAAAGGCATGCAAAAAGCTGCATGTGCATTATAACCCCAATCTGATGTTTTGTGGTAGAAATGGGTGAAATTCAGTGAAATGGCAAAGCTGTGGAGAGAGAGGGTGGGGAGTTGGAGGGATGTGATGGAGAGAGATGAGGGAGGGGGGTGCAGGGAAATGAGTGTGTATGCATTTTCAAGGCGGTCTTTTCTGTTGCAAGGAGAGAAGAAAAAAAAACAGTAGTCCAACAGGAAAACGCACGGGGTCGAAGGAGGTATGCAAATGTGATTCTAGAGGCGGAAAGTGACGCCGGAGGTTTTCGTGTGTGTGTGTGTGTGTGTGGAGGCTTCAGAGATGTGTTTCATTTTAGTTGGAGATAGGTGGAATCACCTCAGCGGTGTGTGAAAGAGGGAGAGAGAGAGAGAGAGAGAGAGAGAGAGAGAGAGAGAGAGAGAGGGAGGCGAGGAGGGAACAAGAGGGGAGGAGGGGGCGGGGGTGTATGGACCTCACTGCTACGGGACCTACAGGCACCCCGATTGTGCTCCGCTTCTCATCATCATTTTTTGGAGGTGAGGACAAAAGAAAAAAAAAGGGGGGATCGGAGGGAAGAAAGGCCCGGGATCTGAGCGTCGTGACGGGCCCCCCCCCGACTTCGCCGCCGCTGGCCGGGGCTGTCCGGACCGAAGAGGGTGAAGGGAGAGCGGCGGAGGAGTCGACTCGAGGCTGGGGTTTCCTGCTCCTTTCAGTCCTTCGAGGGGCCTTGTGTTGCTTCGTTTTCAGGTGAGGGTCTCGTTAGCTCGCCTGTCATGCCTCTCCCTGTAAACCTTAGCTGTGTGTCCAGCCTGCGCTTCATGTTCTGATGCAGCTCTCTCTCTCCCTCTCTCTCTCTCTCTCCCTCTCTCTCTCTCTCTCTCTCTCTCTCTGCGTGTTTTCTGCAACATTTACTGAATATGTGAGGGGGGGAAACATCTGCACCTAATCACCTCTCTGCTGTAGCTGCTCGGCTGCCTCGGACCTTGAGCCAAACACGTCCACAAACGCTCCTTATAATGTCATAAACGCAAATTAGCTTGCCATGCTAAGATGCTAAGTAATATAGCTTAGCACCTAGCTCCCACATATGCGGCTCTGCTCTCAGATGTTGAGGTATTCAAGCTAACGCTAACATAAAGGCTGCACTGTAAAGCTACATGTATTGCGTATAACGTCACCTAGCTGCTGGCTAATGTAGCTTCTAAAGCTTCTACAGTGATGAATAATAAGAGAGCAGACGGTTATAATTATCTGCAACAACACTGCGTATGCTGTGATCAGTTAGGCAGCTGTGCACACACTGGAGAGGGTTTATTAACACTGCTCTGCATGGTGGATCATACTGAGTGCTGGTCCAACCTGAGCTGGCTGACCCTTAAATGTGACACCTGAGGTTGTCACGGTACCAGATTGTTAAACTCAGATACGGTTGTGGTCATGAAGGAACAATGTTGATGTCCTGTTTTGTTACCACAGCAACAAAAAGAGAAGATGGAGACACACAGGGTGTCACATACTGTTCATTATCACATTCATGATCTATTCTCTGGTTTTTAAATAAACACTAGGCCAGGGCTCAGGAGAGGAAATCATCCATCAGATATTGTTGGTAAAATCTGACACTAGCCCTTCACGAAGCGCCGCTGTCATAACGCCACCTTAAGGCGTTCATATGAATCCAGCAGCGGGGCAATATGTCTGAAATCACGAGTCCTGAACCCTATGCAGACCGCTGTTTCAAGGCGGGATATGTGACGTTTCGCCTTTCATATGAATGTTGTTGAGGCGTCATAGGGGGACGAAGTGATCCCCCCCCCAAACGAAGTAATGGAGGCGTTACAGGGACGAGACGGGATCAGCTGAGCCAGCAGGGGAGCGCGGCGCTGTGTGTGCGTTTGTGGGTGGAGCTCTTGCTGTGCTTCTGCGTGTGAATCGATAAGAACATCACGCCATCTTTGAATCGGTATGAATGCACAAAGACGTAATGGCGGCCGAGCTTAGCTACTCCGACTACTACGACTGAAAGGGGCTGTTTCCTCACAGCAGTGCGGAAGCTCCACACACACACACACACACACACACACACACACACAGAGCACTGCACTCCCCCGCTGGCTCCACTGATCCCAGTCCCAGCCCTGTAACGCCTCAGAAGACGTTTTGTTGCCGTGGTAACCAAACAGGCAACAATCAATATTGTTTTTGTTTTTTAAGACTTTTTATTTTGAAGGACAGCTGAAGAGAGACGGAGACATTTGGGGGGGGGAGTGGGGGATGACCTCCAGTAAAGTGCCACGTCGGATTGGAACCCACGGCCGCTGCGATGATGACTGTAGCGTCTGCACATGGGGCGGGCAACATAACCGCTAGGCCATCCAGTGCCCGGCCTGCGTCAGCTTTTTAAAAAAAAAAAAAAAATCGCTGGGCCCTCCGTTGTAAATAGCTCGACTTTTGGGACCACCACCGCACTTGTCAATGTCACCTTACCGACCAATCAGAATCAAGAAAGGGGCGGGACATTTGTTAGCAGCTTTGACTACAACAATAGCGGAGGAGAAACTAATCTGACAATTCCAGAGCTGCTGCTGATGCCAGGACACCATTCAGTGACATTTTCTTGGTGATGTTTCCTTGAGTAAAACTGAGTGTCACTAAGGAAGTGGAAGTTAATCCTTTGTAACCTAGCAACAGTAAGCGCTGGAGAGAACCGTTAATGGACACATGCCTACATTTGTTTATTAAGTTAACAGAAACGTATGGGGGAGCTTGAGGTCTTACAGTCGTTTAAGGAAGTCTGAAATTTGATATTCTCAATTTAAAGCCTCTGAAGTCTTAAATGTATTTAGAAAAGTCATGAGTGTTGCCATGACGATGGCCTTAAACTTCACACCAATATGGAGAGCAGAAAGGGACTAAAAACGGTCTTTGTAAGTCTTCATTTTAACTTTGACTATCTTAGGGGTTCCCTGAAGCTCCTGCAAACTGTCTAAAGTGCACAAATAGTTTGGCCACAAAATGTTCATTCTCTCCCTCCGGTTGCAGCTATTGGTTGAAAAAATGACCTTTGACCTAAGATCTGAAGAAGTCCCTTTTCTTTTCTATCGCTCATTAGAATAACAGAATTTGGTGCGCCGGTAGCCTAGCGTGTATGGAGACCTGCTCAAAAGTTTTGTTCTAGTCTGGGGGTGGAGTCCATGGGTGGAGATACCAGGGGATGGGAGGGGATTTGTTTTTACCAGAATCCCACTGTGACATCACAAGGAGAGCACATTTGAGACAGAGCATTTTTCTCTGTGTTGTAAGACTTATGCAGACCACAAACAAAGGACTGGATGGTTTATTTCACATGTTGTGGGTCAGTAGACTCTCAGGTTACACAGATATATGTTCACAAACACTGTACAAGTGGATTTTTCATAATTTGTCCCCTTTAAATCACCTGCTACTGAAAATAATTGAATATTTTGACAACCTAACAAAACCCAGGTTACAAGGTCTGACCTGTTAGTGGTTCCACACTCCCTCTTTCTTCATCTCATCACTTTCTCTGCAGTGAAAACAACACTGTGTGGATATATCCACACTGAGACTGACAGGTAAATAATCATAAAACTGTTGTTTTGGGTGGCTTAAGGTCTGCACTTACACAACAAAAGTCACTCGACGTGTGTTAGGGCCATTAACCATTTTACTGTGTGCTCCAGGCAGACAATAGAGGCTCGTGTCACAGAGGGCAATTATAGCTACTGCTGACCCCATAAAGGTGGCGCCATCCCTTTTAATTATCACCTATAATAATTAAAGCCCATTAAAAGAAGTAAAAACCAGTAAAGTTAATGGGCTTGGGTGTCAGTGTAAAGCAGTGGGAGAGGCTCTGCTGCTGTCTTTGCTCGATGAGGTTGTTTGTTTACATGTGGAGAAGTGTTTGTGACCTTGTGTCCGTGTTGCTTTTGTTTCCTAAACTGCTGCTGCTGCCGCTAACCCACTTTCCTCTCCACCAGCTCTGTTTGTTATCAGTCGGGGGAGACGGCTCAGTCGTGTGGTGTTAACGCTCCAGCCACAGTAAATGTCCTACCCTTGGTGCATATTAAAGTAGAAGCTTTAATAAGAGGCCAGACTTCTTTTTTTTTTTTAAAGTAGCAGCGTAAGAAATGTAGACGTTGTTGGTTTGGTGAATCTGTTTGTTGGATTATTGAGGTGGACCACCAAAAATAATTCAACTGATGGGAAATGTTGATGTAATCTGTTTGATCCTGGATAGGGTTGTCACTGTCTCAATATTTAAAGTATTATGAACTTTGATATGATTCTTGTCAAAAACAAACGAAGAAGTCAACAATATTGGGTAATTTCTTACTGTTACTGCCTCCTAAGATGGTAAAGAGGCCGAATCACTTCGTCCCCCAAATAACGCCTCCGTGGCTTTTAGATTGATTGCGTTGAAACGTCAGTGGGGCGTAAATATTGCGCCTTGAAACGGCAGTCTGAACGGGGATCAAATTGCAAAAAAACATTGCCAACATTTCTGTTATTGTGCAATAAAACATTGTGCAGAAGTTTGGTGTGGTAGTATAGGTCATAAAATATCAGATTTTAAAATTCATGGCATCGAGAAAGTATCAAACCATCGAAACCTTAATGCTGGATCGATCTAAACAAAGTCTTATCAAAGCTTTACAATGTCATTTTGTAAGTTTAGTTGTGGTTGTAAGTATCTTTTCGTCTACCACTTAACTGTTTAAATTTACTCAGATTACTGTAGATAGAAAATACATCAAAATAGTCTTTGAGTCTTCCACATTCATGATGCTGTCCATGATAATTATAATTATTATATTCTAACAGTGCTGATACACTTGCAGTTTCATGCTAACATTTTGATCCGTCTTTTGTATTTGCAGACCCGCGAAGGCGTCTGGACAGCGTCTCCTGGAAAAAGTGCTTATCTGCCTGGAAATACTGAAGAAAAAACTGAAAACAGGAGCTTTAATTGACTGAACTTGAAGTGGACTAAAAGGATTACCCTCCTTTTGGAAAATTGTTGCCATGGAACTAGGTAGAATTAAATGATGGTAGAGGGAAAAACACGAAGGTAAGGACAGCAGCACGCTGAAGATACAGGAAGGCTCCGAGAAGAATCCCAACACATTTACTAAACAGGGACCAAAGACTTTTACAGTCCTGATGAATGCATGTAGCAGAAAAGTAGAAAGAAAGCAGTATTTGAAAGGGAATGACCAAGAAAAAGGACATCTTGAAAAATATTACACTCTGCATCCAAGAGCTGATGAGAATATCAATGGAGTGTTTTCCTCTGGGAGTGTTTAGTGAGGGTCGGTATTCTGACCTGTATTCAGTTTTTGTCTCACCCAGGTGTGAGTCCAGTCCTGGCAAACATACGGAGGAACTGAAGGATTGTTGTGACCAAACCCAGTCTCAATGGTTTTATTGAGATTTCTTTTTTTTTTTTTTTTGCACACGATGCTAGTGGATTGCAACATAATTAAATCCTAACATACAGAAGAAGCTTGCTCGAGCTGTTGTTGAAGCAGAGATGACTGTATACCTGTAAAGACTTCTCAAGTTGAACATTTCACACGGTGATGCTTCAGTCGTCTGTGATATCTTAGCCTGCTCAGTGCCAAAACTGTTTCAGCTTCATTGAAAGGACATCACACTTTTAATATTGTATTTTTCTGCAGAAGAAACCTGCGCCAATACATCTTTTTTCTTTTTAAGAATCACATTTTTTTAGGTGAAACTTTAAAAAGAAAACACATCATCACATGAAAGATTTTTTACCATTTGGCCTTTTCATATACTGCTAAAATCACCATCAGCTAAACCTCTCTTCCCTACTTTCCTCTCCTAACAAAGTGATCACATCCTCTGTGATACATATTCCCCAGCTTGAATCTGTCTTGGATTTTGAAAGCATTTCCCTGCTTCACTGCCAGGCTCTCATAGACTCTCTCTTTGTCATTTATGGTTACTGCTATAAGCCAGGTTTTTGATCAGAAGCATTCCCTACAATAGACACTGACAGATATTTCCATTTTTGATCCAAACTTGGAAAAAACAATGCAGAATTTTTCAAACAGCCCGGCTCCACCCTCTCTGCTCCCGGGGTTTAGTGGGAGGGGTGGAGGGGGACCTCTGTATCCCCCTCAGCCAGCAGAGCCTCAGATCTCTCCAAGGATGACAGATGATTATGCAGGGATGCAACAGCAGAGCCTGCACAGAGGCCATCACCTCCCCGGTCAAGCCAGCCACATGCTCGCTTACAGCGCTCGAAACAGAGGAGCTGTGGAGGCAGCACCGTCACAGGGGGGCATTCACAGCGGCAACACTAACAACCCCTACAGGAAGGACGTCATGGATTATTATTTTTCAATGGGGGGAAAGGACAGACACAGAAGAGGGGGCATGGGCTATGGCGCAGGCTTTGGGTACCCTAATCTGGATGGACATATACCTCATCAATACCGACATGCTGGATCTGGCTCTGCACCAACATCTGGCATGATGTCATATCCAGCGGACTTCAGCTCCAGTGCCGGTTCAGGTGGAGGGGCTGGTGCTGGAGCGTTCTCTCCGTCTCATCAGTACACTATGAGTCAGAACCCTGCAATGCAGTCGGTGCCGGGTTCTCAGATGCAGCACCGCCAGCACAGCCAAACCTTCCCCGCTGTCCACCACGGGCAACAGCAGAGAAGCTATCCACACTCCGGGCACAGAATGACCCCCCAGTACCCACACTACTCCCCACAGGGTGGTGCATCCACTGGGTCGTCAGGAATGTACAGCCCCCCTCCACAAAGATATCTGGATGGGGCTGCCGGCACTGGGTTCGATCCCAAAGTCAACAGCTCTCCCAGTGTCAACTCCAGTTCAAACTCAGTCTCCAGTTCAGTTGCTGCTAACAATGTGGGGCAAATGGAGAATGTTCAACAGGGTTACCATGCTGCAAATTATCCCGGATATCCCCCACAGACACACTCACTCCACAAGCAAGCTACACTCCAGCACCGTAACTCACAGCACAATTTAGGGGTAGGTTATGACAACTCTCTCAAGATGCAGCACCAGGGCCCGTCTCCAGGCTCTGCTTATGCTAAACATCACCAAGCCTCCAATCCTAGTATACCTCAAGCAGCATCTCAAGAAATAGCCAAATCCCCGATGCACCCCAATACTCAACAGACCCAAATCAACCAAAACTTTAGCCCCATATCCAACCCCTCTCCTGCTGCTTCTGCAGTGCATTCCCCCAGTTGTAGCTCCTCTCCTTCCCCTCTTATGGGGGTCTCAGAGTCACATGGAAACCCCTTGGGTCATGGTCCTTCACACCCACTGACATCAAACCCTCGTAGCAGCCATGGTCAGGGTAGATTACTGCAGACCATGCCTCAATTAAGTCCCACGCCCAATTCAAATAGCAGCATCAGTAGTTGTGGTAGCAGTGGCAGTCATAAAGCTCACAGCATGAGTGCAGTTGGAGGGAGCAGTCTTCCTCCAATAGGTCGAAACAAAATGGGTCTAGGCCCAGGGTTTGGGTCTCGAGAGGAGGGCCCTTCCATATATTCAGCTTCTGTGCTTGATAAAATGCAGGACTCCAGCCTGAATAGTCTTAATGCCTTGACATCACAAGTAGCCAATTTACCAAACACAGTGCAGCACATGCTCCTCACTGACACCGTGCTTTCACAGAAGAAGGGGAAAGATGGGGGGCAGATGCAACAGGCATTACATGGCTTGCCCCCATCACAACCAAGGAGTAGAAATGCGAGTGCAGCCTCCAGTACAAGCACAGTTAAAGATGGATGTGCTGTGATGATTGGTGATGGTGCTGGCTTAGACGCTGGTGGCGATGAAGACTCCTCGCTGATATCAGTGGGAGCTTCATCAGGGACTAAGAGGGAGCGTGAGGAGGGGTTTTCTGAGGGGGAACATAGGAGAGTAAGGCAGATGAGTGGTGCAAGCAGTGGATCTGAAACAACTGGCTTTCCAACTCAAACACAAATAGGACAGAATGTTAAAACTGTCACCTCTGATTCATTGTCAAAAGAATCAAAAGTTTGTGAAACTAAAAGAAATGAAGCTCATGTTCCCTCTTCATTATCTCCATCAGAGACTGGATTAATGTCACATTCAGCACCCCCAGTTCCCTCCTCCCCTTCATCCACCTCCTCCAGTATTGCTCCTCCACAGCCAAACTGTGTTTCAGAGCCTGGTTTAACATATAGCGAACACAGAGGAGGCAATGTTAAGACAAAAGAAATTAAAAACGAAGTAATTAAAAGTGAAAGCGAAGGTGCAGCTGGGAAAACAGAGAAAGGCAGCAGTCAAATGCAACAAGATGGAGAAGTAAGAACACAAAATGGTCAAGCCAAAGAAAATAGGTTGCACGCTGCCTCCAGATTACACAATAATGAAGAAAAGCTTACATCTGAGGAACAGCAGAGTGTCAGTGGTGTCGGAGTGATTGTTTCAGCCCGGTCTGACGGAAGCCACACTGAAAAAAGCAAACGTCCCCAAGACAACTGTATAGAAGAGAAACAGCCACACTCTTACTTAAGAGAGGCGAACAGCCATAATGGAGAGGAAGGTATGGATCTTACTTTATATTCCTCCCTTCACCAGAAATCAAATTTTGGACGGACTCAAAATCCTCCCCAGTCTGGACCCCACAAATATGGCCACCCAGAGTCAACATATGGCTCAGATTTGTCAGCGAGGAACAGAGGCAGGGCTGGAATGGAATCAAATTCCAGATACTTAGGGTACCAACAATCACAATCTGGTTATGGTCCTGTGCAACCAAAAGATTCTGGTTCTGTAGCAGAGGCTTTGGTTAAAAGAGGGCAAGGAGCAGGGTCAAAGGGTCATGAGGAGAACTCCCAAATGCAGCAATTTCCAAGCCTTTTACAAGAGGTTCTTCAAGGTTACAATTTAGACAGACGTTACAGCAGACCTGAACAGGCATTTCCTGCACATCTACAAGGCCAACAACAATTTCAAAGCAGACACCCGTATAACATGACTGATGCTATGAGGATGCAAAGTGGAGTTAGTGAAGCTTCGGCTCATTCTGCCCAAATTGGAAGCTCTGGAAAGCACCCACATCCAAACCAGAGGCATGGAAATGAGCCTGATTTTAACACAGATCCCCAGTCTTCAGTGAAGTCAGATGTGTCCAACAGTAAGATCATGCTGAATGCTGAAAAAGCTGAAGTGGGTGTGACCCAGAGTCATTTACCACAGGCTACAGAACCTCAGCCAACTCCAACAAAACACATAAACTTAGCTGACTATTCTCTACCACAGAGAAAAGCTTTATCCAGTGTGTCCACTCCATCTTCTGCTGTTCAGGAACTCCTTTTGCAAGAGCCAGAGCCGCTATCAGGAGGCATTGGTCCAACTGAGTCCCAAAAATCATCAGGCTGCACATTAGCCCCATCAGAGCGGCGTTCAGTTATCTGTGATGTGTCGCCAAACAGACGCAGCACACCAGAGAGGGACAGAGAGAGAGAGAAAAGTCAGAGTGGAGCCTCTGTGATACAACAGCCATTTTCCTCTCCAGCAGCAGCCAATGATCTGAGTAAAAAAGATATTGGGGAGAAACCAGGGGTGAAAATTGAAACGGCATCAAAGGAGGCGAGCGCAGAATCTGCAAATTTACAAACTGACCATCATAGTAGTGGTGGAGGTAATGACGCTGATATGGAGTATCATTCCAAGTCTGCTCACTCATCTGGTGTAATTAATGCTGACCCCTACAGGAGAGGTAATGCTGACATAACACACTTGCCTTCTCATCCTATGAGCACTAATCCTTTATCCTCACCGTCGAGACATCCGTCCTATCTTCACGGGGTCGATTTGTCAGCTGGCAGTGGAAGCACTTTTCCTGGATATCGATATGGAGATACAAGAGAAGGCAATTTGATGTCCCGCAGTAACCCCCATTTCCCCCCCCACCATCCTTATCACAGTTTATCCCCCCAGACTCAATCCCCAAGTAAGCTGCAAATATATCCTCACCCCCGTGGTCCCCCTCACCACCCGCATGAAATGAGTGACTGGGTAAAAGCGATGAACAGACCATCAAAGGAGATGATGATGCAGCCTGGTTCATCACCAGGGCGACATAAAGTCAGCCAATCAGAGCACAGACAGAGGATGATCTCTCAAACTGACATGCCCGGTGATCAACATGCAACCAAAACGTCACTCCATCATCAAAGCCCGTATTTTGATTTAAAGATGTGGGAGTCAACGCACGCTGTAAGAGAAGGCAGCAGAATGATGGAGGGTGACTCCTACTACAGAACACAGCC
Organism: Labrus bergylta; assembly: GCF_963930695.1. Lineage (NCBI taxonomy): Eukaryota > Metazoa > Chordata > Actinopteri > Labriformes > Labridae > Labrus > Labrus bergylta. Next base: position 678,037 of record NC_089210.1, on the reverse strand, counting down.
CCCTCCCCCCCCTCCTCCTCCTGCTGCGATAGCTTCTCATGGTCCTGCTCCTCCACAGCTGACTCACAGCCAAAATGCTGCTGAACCTGAGGCCTCCAGGGGCGCCATAGAGGAAGCCAAACAGCCCTGCCCACCCCCTCGTCCCAGCTCTGCTAAGCCTTTAGCCGACATGAACTCCACTCAGCCAAAATTGCAGCGTCAAACTAAAGGTGGGGGTTCAGGAGACACAAATCCGTTAATGTTGCGACGGAGGGTCCGTTCTTTTATCTCTCCAATTCCCGCCAAAAGGCATCTCCAGGATACGTCTCAGCAGAGGGCCGCCACCAATTCTCATCACTCCCCTGTGGCTCAGACTGAGTCTAGCCATCACAATGAAGATGACTCAGCAAGTTCAGACACCCCTTGTCCTCGGCTTTCTTCTCCTCTGCTCGGAGAGAATACCTTTTCACAATCTCTCTCTCCAACAGGTGGTAACACCAAGGTTTTGCCAACCCGTAAAGGCCGAGGTTTGAAACTGGAGGCGATAGTGCAGAAAATTACTCCAAATATTAAGAAGCCAACAGGCCACACTGATGACGAGTCAAATCATTACCCAGGTTTCTCTCCACCCTTTAATGATTCACAGGACCAAGACTTAGCACATTTCCCGAGGGTGGCAGGAGGGGATGATAGTTATATGGATGAAAGTCACTCATTAAACGACATGATTCCCTTCAGAGGAGTTGACGACGCCGGACCTTTAACTCTGTCTGCCTTCCCCTGTGACCCTACTCAGGCATCCCAAGCACTAAAACAACAAGACTTTGACTTTGGATTAGGAGCAGCTGTGGCTTCAGCATCAGGAGACAAGGAGGACTTTGCTCTGCTTGGACCTTTACCACCTCCTCCTCCTCTTCCACGACCAGTCCAAGGTTCTCCACCTCCATCTTCATCTGCCCTGTCAGACATTCAACATTTCACCAACACGTACCAACAGCTTGAAACGCGTAGAGGAGAGCAGTCTGCTGCTAATCTTCTCCGACAGAAACTCCAAGAATCTGGTATAGGGTTTGATGATTATCCTGGAAGCGACTACTATGGCACAACGCCGCCCCACCACAACCAGGCTCAAGGACACATGCTGAATAGACAGCATCAGATGTCCTCTAGTAGGTCCAGTCTGTCGCCACAAGATTCTAAACAATCAGATAGCCTCGTGCCTAAAGGCTATTTCCCATCTGGCAAGAAAAAGGGCAGGCCTGTGGGGAGCGTGAACAAACAAAAACGGGCCCAGAACCCAGCCCAAGCACAGGCGCAAGGTCAGTCTCAAACCCAGGGCCAGAACATGACCATGAGTGCTCCTCCAGCCTCACTGACTCCAACTCCAGCTGATACAACACCTCCTCCGTCAGTGCAGACCATAGGCACCTCAGTACCTGTTGTCCCCCCTCTTATTGACCTTCAAAACACTCCCCCGCTTGCACCACCTGTTTTGACCCAGGTAGTTAAAGTAGATGTTGAAAGTGAGGACACACAGCCAGAGGTCGAAGTGAAACCTGCAAGGAGGAGACGCAAAGGTGTGAAAGATGAAGACGACCCGCTAGAGGCAAGAGGTCGTCAAAGAAGGAGGAGGAGAGGAGCCACAGCGTCGACTTCAATAGCTAAAGATGACTCAGAAAATCTTTCAGGGGCAGGAGGGAACCTCAGTGCTAGTAGAGTACTTGTGGATCCAAACAGGAAGGGTCCGTTTATTCCGCACATACATGTGGAGAAAAAAGTACCAGAGATTGGGGCAGTGTGTACTATTGTAAATGCTGAGGAAGAAAAGATGAAAGGGGAGCGTAGTGCAGTCGGAGGGAAAGCGAGCGGGAGTGGAATTGATTCTCTCCTGACCTCAGCGCTTTCCTCCCAGTTATCTCGCAGAGACAGAGAGACAGAGAAAAGGGAGACAGACGAGGTGGAAACAACACTTCAGTCAGGGAAAGCACTCCCTTCATCTGGCTATGTTGTTTCAGGCCCTGTGATTACAGAGACCAATCACTCTGGTCGTCTGCTTTGCTGCCTCTGTCAGAAATGGGCAAATTACAAACACCTCGGAGATCTCTATGGGCCCTTCTATCCAGCTGAATACGCAGCAAAGCTTCCCAAGAATCAGCCCCAAGTCAGACAATGTCTAGCAACCACCGGCACAAACAAAATGGGACCAAACTCAGACATAAGCTCAAACTCTTTGAGCTCTTTCCAAGACACACAAACACAAGACACTCCGTTCAACAAGCCCTTCAATGAGAGTTACTATTCCATGGGATTAGATTCAAACCCAGCACCTTTTGCCTCTTCATTTAGAACTGCCTCAGTAGCCTGTAGAGAGGAAATGATGATGCATATGTCTGCTTGGTCCTGCCCCACCACCAGTAAAACACCATCCCTCTCCTGGGACATGAACCTGGACATCAGACCCATACCTGAGCTAAAGAGAGAGCCAGATCTCGAAATCGACCAACAACAGACTCAAAAGCAGATTCACCAGCCGCCAGACGAAGCTCAACAACGACCTCAACACAGAAAGCTGACCTCACACCCTCGCTTCAAAAGGAGGCACAAATCGAGCGAGGATTCCCCCAGAATGGTGCCATCCAACAGCAAAGCCTCCCTGCCCTTCCAGCCCCCTCCCCCAGCCCTGGACTCTCTGGGACCCCTGGCACAGCTCGCACAGCTCCCTCAGATGCCCATGGACCCGGAGGAGCTGTGGGTCCACGAAGGATGTATAGTATGGACCAGTGGAGTGTACCTTGTCAATGGGAGGCTGTACGGCCTGCAGGAGGCACTAGATGGCGCCAGAGAAACAGTGAGTGCCATCTATATTACTTGTATCTGTTTTGGGATAGCTCAGGTTTTTGACTAATTTCTGTTGTATACCTTTCTCATATATATATATATATATATATATGTGTGTGTGTGTGTGTGTGTGTGTGTGTGTGTGTGTGTGTAAACTGCAGCGGTAGTTCAATGCAAAGTATACTTTTTTTAATGCTTTATGAAACTCTATCAAGAAGTGTTTTTTCACTGAGCCTACCCAGAGAATCCTCCAACGCTTAGCGTCTCTTTATGCTGTTTCATATCTGATTTTGGGCCAGATTGAGGCGGTTTAATGGCCTGATGTAGCCCCCGGGCCTCCAATTGAATAGGTCTGCTTTACAGTATATTATTAAAAGTGTCCTCTTAAGCAATGATTCACCATCTGGTGCAGTTTAAAGATGTGTTGTTTGTGTTTATCTCTGCTCAGTGCTGCTCCTACTGTGACATGGTGGGGTCGACCCTGGGCTGCTACAGTAAAGGCTGCACACTTCGCTACCATTACCTGTGCGCTATCGAAGCAGGTGAGAAGATGAGTTGTAATAAAAGGACACTGTAAGATATGGGGTTTCTTCTTGTCTGTTCATTGGAGCAGATTAGCCCGTTATGAACAGAATAATTATTTGATACTACGTGGTAATACCTGTATAGTGCTGATACTTTCTGTCTCACATCCAGATTGCTCTCTGAATGAAGATAACTTCTCACTGCGGTGTCCGAAGCACAAGGTAAAGGAGAGGTTGGTTTTGAACATTATTTGCGTCTGACACTCCCCAGACTCCAATCACAGACGGAGCCGTTACACTCCATGTCTTTAAATGTTGTCCTATAACTCAGGCAATTTTCTTTCTTTCTCTCTTTCCCTCTCTCAACTCTCCTCTTCTTTTCTCCTCTAAGTTTACCCAGAGCATCCGGCCACCCAAGTCCGTTTACCTGGAGCAGTCAGAGAGAGGCTGAGAGAAACACAGAGGAAGAAGAGATGCAGGAGTCGTGGAGCTGTGAGTTTGGTCTCGGTTGTTTGTGTCTATGCTCTGATATTTTTCTTTCCAGATGTTTTCAGTGTGTCAGTATCTTTTTAAGTGTTTTCTTTAAAGAAGATCTTAAGACTTGAAGTCTTGAAGCTGTTTTTAACATGTTTACACCCATGTTCTTAAATTGATGAATGCCATGTCCTCGCTTGTGCATGTTATCCCTAATCCGATATAAAAATCCAGCTTCTTTTAACTCGGGATCATTTCTAAAATCTGGCCATTCAAACAACACAAAAACCCCTGAAATATTCATCCATGCCTTGATATCATCCAGACTAGATTACTGTAACTCTTTAGGCACACTCACACTAGGTGATGCACAGTACCTTGCCAAAGCATTGTTTGGACCAGAGAAGGTTAAGGAACTCCCCCACACGGCCGTTTTGGACGCCCCTCGGTTTGCCAGATATGAGAGCAGTTATCAGGTCAACAGGTGTTGCAGTGATGGAAGCGGTCAAGAGAAGTGGTTCAGATAGAATCCACTCTAGAGAGAGGGGGGGGGGGGGGGGGGGCAGCTCTCTATGATGTTTAGAATCTAGACTGCAGTATACATTTTAAACACTAGGGGTCAGAGTTACATACTGCTCCTTTAAATGTTCATAATTTCTCGAGTGTCTCGAGTGTAGTGAAATTGTTCTTTTTAATAGTCCAGTCTCTGTTAACCTCCTTGTTTGTGTTCTCTTCCAGGTTGGTTTGGACATTAAAAAGAGATGTGTTTGTGAAGCAGCCCCAAATGTGAAAGGACATGACTGACATCTGTGACGGAGAACAAACAAAAAGGAATGTACAATTTCTCAAACGGAATCAGCATTATTTACTTTGAAGAACACAGAGAAAAGAAAGCTTTTTTTTTTTTTCTAAAAGAAGTATTTGCTCTGTACTTACAAGCAGATAAAGAAAAAAAGACATGGACGTGCAACTCAAAGGAACGGATCTACACTTTAAAAATAAAAAAATAAAAAAATAAAAAGAGACGTCAGGACTGACAGAGGAGCTATAGGAACTTTCCTGTAAAGAACAAAAGAAACAAACTCCCTCTCTGGGCTCACGTTGGTTTCCCTCAAAGTGTTAAACGCATCATATCATCATTATTTTTATATTTTCTTTGTCTTTTCATCGTTCTGAAGAGGAGTTTCACGAGCAAGTTTGGAAGAAGAGATTTTTGTATTTTATCTTATATTAGGATGACCACAAGTATTATTATTTTAGTCCTCATTATTATTATTATTTTGTATCCTCGTCGTTATTTACTCATGAAAATGAAATGGATGTATCTGACTTTAAACACAATATCGGATTTTTTTTTTTTTTCATTCCTGGAGAGGGGGGGCGGAGCCAGAGCGACGTCGTCTGGAATGTCAGGGTCGAAGTTTGCCACAAAGACATTATTGCCTTGGAGAACGGACATTTGTTGCCTTTCAAAACAGTCCCGTGTGCGAATGGTTAGCGAGCAAGCGACCGTGTGTGTGTGTGTGTGTGAGTGTGTGTGTGTGCGAGTGTGCGAGTGTGTGTGAGTGTGTGAGTGTGTGTGTGTGTGAGTGTGTGAAGATATCTGGGTCTTTGATTCCATGTTTTGGTCCTTTTAAAAAGTGTTCTTATTTTTCATCGCTGGGGTTTTTACGGTACAGATAGTATTCACGGATATTCAGACGGACACAATCTTATTTTTCAAGTACAAAAAATGTTTGTTAAGTTGCGAGGACGACGGTGTTGTGAGAGGAGGAACAAAAACACTACGGACTTATGAGTGTCGGCCATCTTTAACTGTAGAAGATGACGGACGTGACGCTGAGGAGCAAAGGAAGCTACGTTTAGCTGACAGAAGTCGAAGCTGAAAACACTTTGGAGATGGTGTCATAGAAACGGCTGTGATTGGTCGACCGTTCCGGCCAATCCAAAGCGAGCCTTACCAAGTACTTTTTGAATGATTTCATCCTTCAGCGAGCGATTTGATTGGACGAAAACTAAATCCATTCAACAGAAGCATTGCCATGAAATTTAAAAAACACGGAGTCGTACATGTTGTCGTATCATTTTTTATTGTTATTCTTGTAAAAAACAAAAAAAAAAAAAGCTGAGCAGAAGACAGTTACACTATCAGAAACCATGCTGTATCAGAAACCTGTCAATATGTATATGAAATATGAATACACAGAAAAAATGCTTCAAGAATTCTCTTCTTATTTCTGAATCATTGTTGCGAACGCCTCTCATTGGACGTTCATCTGACGCTCTGCTCGCTTTTCTCTTTCCCACTTTGAAGCTCCGCCCTCTGTGGCCTCCTTCAAGTATTCTCACATTTACAGTCTCTCTCTGTCTCTTTTTCTGTCACACACACATGCCTATGTTTCCTGTTTTCCATCCCATCTTTGTAGCGTGATCGCCACATTCTGTTTCTTTTAAGACTTCATATGTGATGTTTTGATCCAGCAGATGTCGCCCTTGAGCTCCAGCATGAAACCAAAACAACTTGTGCTGCATTGTTGTGTTAGCATGCTAATGCTAGCGATCTTTATTCTGCTGGTATCTTCACACTGCATGTAAATTTACCTGAAATGAGCGTGATCTAGAAACACAGTTAAGCAGTGAGTACAGTATGTTATTCTTCTTTTCTCTAGTCCCTCAATTAAACAACTTTTATACACGAGGGGAGGAGTCAGCCGGCCGTCCTGGCGATGTAAACAAAGTGAAGATAGGACTCTGAAAACTCTGAAAACATCACAGACAGTGGGACTCGGGTGTTACACCCATTGTAGACAGTCATGACTCACAGAGTTATTTTCAGAGGAGATACTTGATTTCTACATTTAAGAGTGAAAAATCACAGAAAGACTTTAAGCTGTATTTAAAAGATGCGTTATTCTTACTGTACAGGGATGTGTGTGTTATGCATCATAAATCATAGAGAGTGATACACAATCAAAGACTTCTGAGGGTTGTGGAGGGTGCACGCTTATAGATTATAGACGTTTTCATAGCGCAATCTCGCAACAGCGCTGTAACGAAGCTCCGCCTCTATTAAGGGATTTCCACATACACACAAAGTCAAACATGCACACACACAGCGCTGTTGGTCAGCGTGTAGTGGAGTGGGTGGATGAAATTGTCCAAGATGAGAAGATAGAGCGATGTGTGTCATCTGCATCAGCAGTAATAAATCTTTATGCAGAATCGAGTCGTATTAGGAGTCAAGGGTCAGTAGAGTATGTCACAACAGTCCGAGACCGACATAAAAACTGAATCCCCAGGGGCGCTGCTGTCCAGTGGTTAAGGTGCGCCCCATGTATGCAGGCTGTGTTCATCCAAGCGGGTGAGCCAGGTTCAAATCCAGCCTGTCTCTCCTTTCCTGCATGTCATTCCCTTCTCTCTCTGTCTGATTTCAGACTCTATCCACTGTCATGTCTCTCCATTAAAGGCACATAAAGCCCAAATATAAATCTTTCAAAATTAAAAATAAAATCTGGATCCACAACCCTCTCAAGAGCAAGTCAAGACCACGCTAGCCGAGACCAAGACAAACTACAAATTAATGAGTTATTTGTTGTTTTAGAAAGAGGCGTTTTCCTTCTAATCACAGTTAAGACGTGTAAAAACAGCCGACCAGTCTGAGACCGAGACAAGACAAGTAAAAAAGCTTTCTGACAAAAACTTCAGATGTTAGAACGACTCGAAGGTGACTGTTGTTTGACTGCACTGAATGAATAACTCACCCGGAGAGAGCGCCCTCTGCTGGACTCACCTCCCAAAGCCAGATTTATCTCTGAATATTGTTGCACACATTCAGCACTGCAAAGCAATATTGTCCCGTGTTGTAGTGTGTTCCCTGACATTTCAAGGTCATGTTTATTTCCACTTGAGTTCTGTGTGCTGTAATAACGCTTCAGGCGAGGGCGCTGAAAACACGATTAGAGGTGAATGTTGCAGACAAAAATGAGTCTAGGAATGAAAATGAAAACAGATGGAGCAGAGTAGTCTGATTTGGATTTAATCAGATGGATTAAAGATGTGGAGTGTGTGTGTGTGTGTGTGGATCATACAGACTGGTAGAGGTCAGTGTGACGGCCCCAATCCTCCATCAGTCTTTGCTCTCTGATGAAGACGAGTGGAAGAGGAGGAGGAGAACTGGATGTTTCTGCTAACTTCTCCCTTCACCTGATGAGGAAACTGAGGACAGAGTACGACAGGCTTCAGCAGGCAAGTGTTTTAAAAGTTATTGTCTTTTGTGCAAATGAATTCACAGCTGGACGTCAGGTACTTAGAGGTTTTTGGTTTTTAAGCGTCGTGACAGAAATGTTTCTCTGATAAAGAGGTCTGTCTTCCCACCAATTATCCTCGCCGTGCTGATTGTCTGTCAGGGTCTTTTTTATTCTTTAAATGTGATTAGTCATGTTAAAACCTGCCGCTTCCCCCGCACCTTCTCTTTCCAAACACCTCACTAATCATCTCAGAGCTGCTTCTCCCTGGAAACTAATAACACGCTGCTCGTACTTTTAGTGACACGCAGGAGTGGAGGTGTGTTTGAAATGGAGGAGATTGACCGTGAACGACTGGAGGTGCTTTTTCACCGGCTCAAACTTTAGCATTGAGTGCTGATGGGGTTGAAGTTAAAAACATGACGTGATTTTCTTTTCAGCAAGATTTCAAATACATTTTAGACAAATTAGGACCTGCAAGTTAGCGGAGGTGTTTTCTTTCTTTATTCTTTATCACATATCAAATGCTGCTGAAACACTTACTTTAGTCTTTGTATAAACAAACCTTGAAAAGAAAGAACCCGCCACACTACTCCTGTTAGGCATCACCAATTCTTAAAAAAAAGCAAAACGTTTCAGTCCCTCTTAACTGTTTATTTATTTTCAATGTGACAGCTGTGTGTCCTATGCACCTACCCTATGCTTTGGCAGCGCCCCTCCAGCATGTGGCGCTCTAGGTGACCGCCTATATGGCCTATGCCAAGAGCCGGCCCTGACTCGACTAATATTCTTGTTGCTGATGAGTGTGTGATTGAGTGTCTACTTGTGTACCTATCAAACAGGGGACCTTGGTTTCGTTACTCAGTCGCCAACAGGTGACCCCCTCCCCCCCCCCCCCCCCCCCCCTTGTCATGTTTAAATTTAACTATGTTTTTTATGTGTGTCTGTGTGTGTGTGAGAGTACTTGTTGCTTACCTATCTAAGTGGGGACTTTGGTGTTGAAGTAATTCACAGAGGGGAGTGTGTGTGTGTGTGTGTGTGTGTGTGTGTGTGTGTGTGTGTGTGTGTGTGTGTGTGTGTGTGTGTGTGTGTGTGTGTGTGTGTGTGTGTGTGTGTGTGTGTGTGTGTGTGTGTGTGTGTGTGTGTGTGTGTGTGTGATCTGGTTTTTCCTACCCTTCTGTTGGGGTGCCAAGCGTATCGATCTGACTCTAAAGCCTCAAGCTCTAAAGCCATCGGTCTTACACCCCGCCTACCCAGTAAGGGTACGGCTGGCTGTTAAAGCGCAAATAAGATCAGGGTTACCAAAATGCTCTTATCCAAACCAGACGGGTAGATGAACTCCAGATGATTATCAGACACTTTCAGGACATTCAGTTCCTGATATTTCTGTGAATTTCCTTCCACACATATATTCCTTTCATCGTCACACTTCAAAGTAGGATGCTTGGTCAGACAGGTGGGTGGATGGAGGGTGAGCCTGGTAAGATCTTGCAGAGGGAGTGTGGTGTATTTTTTTAGGATTTCCCAGGAGTGCCATGAATATGTGAAAAGCTTTTTGAGTGAAGCAGCATTATTATTACTCTTGCATTTGACTTTTTTCCTTGTCTATTTCCTCCAGCAGCCCTGGTTTAACCCCCCTCATCATGACATTCCTGCAGCAGATACGTTCTCCTCACCTCTCCTTCATCCAGACCGTCGTCTCTCTCTTTCTCGGTGGCTTCGCCCTCCTGTCCTCCTATTGGTGCGTCGGTCAACAGAAGGTGCCTAAGCCGCTCTGTTCGCCCACCAAGCACAGCAACTGCATCCCCGTCCCCGGCGTCTCCAACTCCTCCAGCATCCAGTTCTCCTGGGACACGGGGGACGACCGCTTTGTCTTCCCAACCTTTCACACCGGCCTGTTCATCATCTGTGAGGAGAACATCTACAAAGACGCCTGGGGTAAGGAGCAGGAAGATCGTATAGAATCCTCAGTCGCTTATTATTCAAGTTTTGAGATATGTCCGTCCGCCCGCGGGTCCCGTGCATGAGATGTTTTCTTAAACACACGATTGTGTACATAACTCATGCTGTACATCATTTGAAAGCTGTCCATGTCACCAACACAGCAGTGATAAGAAAAGTTAACAGTGATTTCAAAAGCAATAAAAACCAATATTGAATGCATCTGATTGAGCAGTCAGAGGAAATAAAATGAATAAAACAAAATAGGATTGAAGAGAAGAAATCTTAAATAAAAGCCATATTTACAGTTTTATATCAGAACCATTTGGATTGCATAAGTAATATTTGCAGATCAGATTGTCAGCTTGTTCGAGGATATTCCCCAAGGTGAGCTGCTCGGAAACAGAAAGTGAGTTAAAACTATCTGAACTTAAAATACAGATCACAGCAGGAGAGGAAATCCAAGGTGATGATATGAACTGAGGCCCGAGGTGTGTTGATTTGTGTCTGTGTGTGTGTCTGTGTGTGTGTGTGTGTGTGTGTGTGTGTGTGTGTGTGTGTGTGTGTGTGTGTGTGTGTTTGTGCTCGGCCCAAAGAGGATTATCATCAGTGTGTTTTCTGCTTGCAGAGATTTAGCCTTCATGACTCAATTATGGATTAGAAACCCGGGAGAGAGAAAGGTTAATAGGATTCAGGAACACAGGCCGAGTTTTCACCGTCTCATCTGCAGCTGATTTGAAACAGATTTTAAGGATTTAGTTTGAATGATACCAAAGTCCAGCCAAAAATATAACCTGGCTGATGTGATCATATACACAGTATGTAAAGAGGAGATATCCCCCCCCTCCTCCACCTTTTCAAACAGCCCCCCCTCCACCTTTTCAAACAGTCCCCTCCTCCACCTTTTCAAACAGCCCCCCCTCCACCTTTTCAAACAGTCCTCCTCCACCTTTTCAAACAGTCCTCCTCCTCCACCTTTTCAAACAGTCCCCTCCACCTTTTCAAACAGTCCTCCTCCACCTTTTCAAACAGTCCCCTCCTCCACCTTTTCAAACAGTCCCCTCCTCCACCTTTTCAAACAGTCCTCCTCCACCTTTTCAAACAGTCCCCTCCTCCACCTTTTCAAACAGTCCCCTCCTCCACCTTTTCAAACAGTCCTCCTCCTCCACCTTTTCAAACAGTCCCCTCCACCTTTTCAAACAGTCCCCTCCACCTTTTCAAACAGTCCCCTCCTCCACCTTTTCAAACAGTCCCCTCCTCCACCTTTTCAAACAGTCCTCCTCCACCTTTTCAAACAGTCCCCTCCTCCACCTTTTCAAACAGTCCCCTCCTCCACCTTTTCAAACAGTCCTCCTCCTCCACCTTTTCAAACAGTCCTCCTCCACCTTTTTTAACAGTCCCCTCCTCCACCTTTTCAAACAGTCCTCCTCCACCTTTTCAAACAGTCCCCTCCTCCACCTTTTCAAACAGTCCTCCTCATCCACCTTTTCAAACAGTCCCCTCCTCCACCTTTTCAAACAGTCCTCCTCATCCACCTTTTCAAACAGTCCCCTCCTCCACCTTTTCAAACAGTCCCCTCCACCTTTTCAAACAGTCCCCTCCACCTTTTCAAACAGTCCCCCTCCACCTTTTCAAACAGTCCTCCTCATCCACCTTTTCAAACAGTCCCCTCCTCCACCTTTTCAAACAGTCCTCCTCCACCTTTTCAAACAGTCCCCTCCTCCACCTTTTCAAACAGTCCCCTCCACCACCTTTTCAAACAGTCCCCTCCACCACCTTTTCAAACAGTCCCCTCCACCACCTTTTCAAACAGTCCTCCTCCTCCACCTTTTCAAACAGTCCTCCTCCTCCACCTTTTCAAACAGTCCTCCTCCTCCACCTTTTCAAACAGTCCTCCTCCTCCACCTTTTCAAACAGTCCCCTGTGGTCTAAATGAAACATCTGTGCTTTGGTCAGAATATAACATGAATC
>NC_089210.1:635548-655866 GCF_963930695.1 Labrus bergylta | reverse complement strand
AAGCCCCCACCCTGTTGTGACCCAGTGCTCCCAGTAATCACAGGAGATCCAACTGGGAGACAAAAACCTGCTTTAATGAAAACATAAAGATTAGCATGCCGCTAGCCGAGTGATGCTACATCCTGAAGCTAACAGGACGCAGCTTCAAACATTTCTCTACGTTTCAGTGATTTAACTAAAGACTAACGACACTGAGGACCGGAAACACAAACTAATAACTTTATAAATTTAACGTTTAAAGCTTCATATTTAAAGGCCTGTAGCAGGCTAACAGCATTAGCTCAGGCTAACAGCATTAGCTCAGGCTAACAGCATTAGCTCAGGCTAACAGCATTAGCTCAGGCTAACAGCATTAGCTCAGGCTAACAGCATTAGCTCAGGCTAACAGCATTAGCTCAGGCTAACAGCATTAGCTCAGGCTAACGTTTACGACGTCGGGCTAAAGTGAGCTTAGCACACAAGCTACCAAAGGTTTCTAATCTTATAAGGCTTTAATATATGTTACTTGAAGTTGCTGCTGCTTAAAAGCCTCAAACTGAATCATAAATGTCACGTTTTTGTACCTTTTAATTGGTGTCTTAAGGTTGATGCCGCGCCGTCGTATTACTTCATCCAAAGAGACGTCTGCCATTTTCTGTCCCGCACTGCCTCACGGCGCATGCGTGCATACGCATTTGAAACAAAGACTACGGAAGCCGATTTTCGGGACAATGTGATACTAGGTTGTAGTTCATTCATTAGTTCTAATGTCACTTTTTGTTCTTTGTATTCGATTAAAAAGGTAAAAATAACCGTCGATGTTTTATTGTAACATGAACACACGCAGACTTGATGATGAAGTAACTGTTACTGCTCTGCGCTCGATTAATCTTGACAAAATGCGGAATCCATTTATGCCTCATTACCCATGAGCCTTTGCAACAAAGAGCTTTAACACTGTTTTAGCCCACAGGTCCTGTGAAAGTCATCGAATTACTGTTTTTATGTTCGATTTTAAAGAGATTATTTTTTAACTACCACAAAGTTGCTGTCTGAAGGTTAAAATACACAAATGCAGGTGAGCTTCACGTCGCACCGTGATTGAAGGTGGCTGCTCACTGTATTATATTCGGTCTTCGACACTCGATGCGTCATGCCTTAAACTGATGAGTAAGGAAAATAACGACGCGGGTGACGCCCGTGTCCTCGTTTACATTACGAGAAGAATTTTTGAAGGTCAAAGGTCTGCCTGCTGAGGTGACTCGCTTACTTCGCGAGATGCCTCGTGGGACCAGGACCTTCCCCGATCCCTCAACATGTTCAATATAAACTAGTGATGGGAAAGCAGTTCTTCTCAGTGTACTGAATCAGTAAAGTGGTTCGTTCAAAAGATTCGTTCACTGAGTCGTTCAGTACTTCTCTGCAGCTCTGTCTGTGAATCAGAATTTAATCATCTGAAACGTTTAGTTCTGCTCACGATCGTTCTGAGAACAGCTGGTGGTGAATAATAAACCAATGAGCTGAGAATTCAGTTGATAAAGCTCCAGTTACAAACTGAAAGCTGCTAAAACAATCACATTTATTTTCCCCGACCGTTCTGTTCAGAACACAAATCACTCACTGAGAGGGAGAGAGAGAGGAGGGAGAGAGGAGGGAGAGAGGAGGGAGGGAGAGAGAGAGAGAGGAGAGAGGAGGGAGAGAGAGGAGGGAGAGAGGAGGGAGAGAGAGAGAGAGAGAGAGAGAGGAGGGAGAGAGAGAGAGGAGAGAGAGAGAGAGGAGGGAGAGAGGAGGGAGAGAGAGAGGAGGGAGAGAGAGAGAGGAGGGAGAGAGAGAGGAGGGAGAGAGAGAGGAGGGAGAGAGAGAGGAGGGAGAGAGAGGAGGGAGAGAGGAGGGAGAGAGGAGGGAGGGAGAAAGGGAGGGAGAGAGAGAGGAGGGAGAGAGGAGGGAGAGAGAGAGGAGGGAGAGAGAGGAGGGAGAGAGAGGAGGGAGAGAGAGAGGAGGAGAGAGAGAGAGAGGAGGGAGAGAGGAGGGAGAGAGGAGGGAGAGAGAGGAGGGAGAGAGGAGGGAGAGAGGAGGGAGGAGAGAGGAGGGAGAGAGAGGAGGGAGAGAGAGGAGGGAGAGAGGAGGGAGAGAGGAGGGAGGGAGAGAGGAGGGAGAGAGAGAGAGAGAGGAGGGAGAGAGAGGAGGGAGAGAGGAGGGAGAGAGAGAGAGAGGAGGGAGAGAGAGAGAGAGAGGAGGGAGAGAGAGAGGAGGGAGAGAGAGAGGAGGGAGAGAGGAGGGAGAGAGGAGGGAGGGAGAGAGGAGGGAGAGAGAGAGGAGGGAGAGAGAGGAGGGAGAGAGGAGGGAGAGAGGAGGGAGGGAGAGAGGAGGGAGAGAGAGAGAGAGAGGAGGGAGAGAGAGAGAGAGAGAGAGGAGGGAGAGAGAGAGAGAGAGGAGGGAGAGAGAGGAGGGAGAGAGGAGGGAGAGAGAGAGAGAGGAGGGAGAGAGAGAGAGAGAGGAGGGAGAGAGAGAGGAGGGAGAGAGAGAGGAGGGAGAGAGAGGAGGGAGAGAGGAGGGAGAGAGGAGGGAGGGAGAGAGGAGGGAGAGAGAGAGGAGGGAGAGAGAGGAGGGAGAGAGGAGGGAGAGAGGAGGGAGGGAGAGAGGAGGGAGAGAGAGAGGAGGGAGAGAGAGGAGGAGAGAGGAGGGAGAGAGGAGGGAGAGAGAGAGAGAGAGAGGAGGGAGAGAGAGAGAGAGAGAGAGGAGGGAGAGAGAGAGAGAGGAGGGAGAGAGAGGAGGGAGAGAGGAGGGAGAGAGGAGGGAGAGAGAGAGAGAGGAGGGAGAGAGAGAGGAGGGAGAGAGGAGGAGAGAGAGAGAGGAGGGAGAGAGAGAGGAAGAGAGCGAGAGGAGGGAGAGAGAGAGGAGAGAGAGAGAGGAAGAGAGAGGAGGGAGAGAGAGAGGAGAGAGAGAGAGAGGAGAGAGAGAGAGAGGAAGAGAGAGGAGGGAGAGAGAGAGGAAGAGAGAGAGAGAGGAAGAGAGAGGAGGGAGAGAGAGAGGAAGAGAGAGAGAGGAGGGAGAGAGAGAGGAGAGAGAGAGGAGGGAGAGAGAGAAAGGAGGCGGAGCTCTCGTTCAGTACGTTCACTGAACGTGAACGAGCGAGACTGCGAGTCACCAGCTTCAGTCACACACACACACACACACACACACACACACACACACACACATACACACACACACACACACACACACACACACACACACACTGTACTGACTGAAACACGATGGTTAGTAGATGTTAAAACAGTCAGCTGAGTTAAATGAAGTTGGATATAAAAGCTGTTTGTAAACTGACAGCAGATATAAAAAGCACAAACATTTTCTCGACACCTAAATGTTAAATAATATATTTTCTACTTCCTCAATTTTAGAGACATGAGAGGGAGAAGTAGGGGCGGGCTTTAGAGACACAGAGCTCCCGACCGACTCCTCCTATTGGTTCAGTCAGTATGTATCACTGACATGAGGAGAGGGAGGGCGGGCTTTGAGAGACTCTTACAGTCTGTAGAGAGAGACGAGAGAGGAGAGAGGAGAGAGGAGAGAGGAGAGAGGAGAGAGGAGAGAGGAGAGAGGAGAGAGGAGAGAGGAGAGAGAGAGAGAGTTGAGAAATGAACGACTCTTTTCAGTAAGTGATTCAGTTCAGTTCGTTCACACAGATGATTCATTCGTTTTGAACGAATCGTTCATGACCGACACATCACTAATATAGACTACAAATAAATGATATAAACTACTAATAAACTATATAAACTACAAATAAATGATATAAACTACTAATAAACTATATAAACTATAAATAAACAATATAAACTATAAATAAACAATATAAACTATAAATAAACAATATAAACAACTAATAAACAACATAAACTATAAATAAACAATATAAACTATAAATAAACAATATAAACTACTAATAAACAACATAAACTATAAATAAACAATATAAACTATAAATAAACAATATAAACTACTAATAAACAACATAAACTATAAATAAACAATATAAACTATAAATAAACAATATAAAGTATAAATAAACAATATAAACTATAAATAAACAATATAAAGTATAAATAAACAATATAAACTACTAATAAACAACATAAACTATAAATAAAAAATATAAACTACTAATAAACAACATAAACTATAAATAAACAATATAAACTATAAATAAACAACATAAACTACTAATAAACAATATAAACTATAAATAAACAATATAAACTACTAATAAACAACATAAACTATAAATAAACAATATAAACTATAAATAAACAACATAAACTACTAATAAACAATATAAACTACTAATAAATTATATAAACTATAAATAAACAATATAAACTACTAATAAACTATATAAACTATAAATAAACAATATAAACTACTAATAAACAACATAAACTACTAATAAATGATATAAACTACTAATAAACAATATAAACTATAAATAAACAATATAAACTATAAATAAACAATATAAACTATAAATAAACAATATAAACTACTAATAAACAACATAAACTATAAATAAACAATATAAACTATAAATAAACAATATAAACTACTAATAAACAACATAAACTATAAATAAACAATATAAACTATAAATAAACAATATAAACTACTAATAAACAATATAAACTACTAATAAATTATATAAACTATAAATAAACAATATAAACTATAAATAAACAATATAAACTACTAATAAATTATATAAACTATAAATAAACAATATAAACTATAAATAAACAGCATAAACTACTAATAAACAACATAAACTACTAATAAACAATATAAACTACTAATAAATTATATAAACTATAAATAAACAATATAAACTACTAATAAATTATATAAACTATAAATAAACAATATAAACTACTAATAAACTATATAAACTATAAATAAACAATATAAACTACTAATAAACAACATAAACTACTAATAAATGATATAAACTACTAATAAACAATATAAACTATAAATAAACAATATAAACTATAAATAAACAATATAAACTATAAATAAACAATATAAACTACTAATAAACAACATAAACTATAAATAAACAATATAAACTATAAATAAACAATATAAACTACTAATAAACAACATAAACTATAAATAAACAATATAAACTATAAATAAACAATATAAACTACTAATAAACAATATAAACTACTAATAAATTATATAAACTATAAATAAACAATATAAACTATAAATAAACAATATAAACTACTAATAAATTATATAAACTATAAATAAACAATATAAACTATAAATAAACAGCATAAACTACTAATAAACAACATAAACTACTAATAAACAATATAAACTACTAATAAATTATATAAACTATAAATAAACAATATAAACTACTAATAAATTATATAAACTATAAATAAACAATATAAACTACTAATAAACAATATAAACTACTAATAAATTATATAAACTATAAATAAACAATATAAATTACTAATAAATTATATAAACTATAAATAAACAATATAAACTACTAATAAATTATATAAACTATAAATAAACAATATAAACTATAAATAAACAATATAAACTATAAATAAACAATATAAAGTATAAATAAACAATATAAACTATAAATAAACAATATAAACTACTAATAAACAACATAAACTATAAATAAACAATATAAACTACTAATAAACAACATAAACTATAAATAAACAATATAAACTATAAATAAACAACATAAACTACTAATAAACAATATAAACTACTAATAAATTATATAAACTATAAATAAACAATATAAACTATAAATAAACAGCATAAACTACTAATAAACAACATAAACTACTAATAAACAATATAAACTACTAATAAATTATATAAACTATAAATAAACAATATAAACTACTAATAAATTATATAAACTATAAATAAACAATATAAACTACTAATAAACAATATAAACTACTAATAAATTATATAAACTATAAATAAACAATATAAATTACTAATAAATTATATAAACTATAAATAAACAATATAAACTACTAATAAATTATATAAACTATAAATAAACAATATAAACTATAAATAAACAATATAAACTATAAATAAACAATATAAAGTATAAATAAACAATATAAACTATAAATAAACAATATAAACTACTAATAAACAACATAAACTATAAATAAACAATATAAACTACTAATAAACAACATAAACTATAAATAAACAATATAAACTATAAATAAACAACATAAACTACTAATAAACAATATAAACTACTAATAAATTATATAAACTATAAATAAACAATATAAACTATAAATAAACAACATAAACTACTAATAAACAACATAAACTATAAATAAACAATATAAACTATAAATAAACAACATAAACTACTAATAAACAATATAAACTACTAATAAATTATATAAACTATAAATAAACAATATAAACTACAAATAAACTATATAAACTATAAATAAACAATATAAACTACTAATAAACAACATAAACTACTAATAAATGATATAAACTACTAATAAACTATATAAACTATAAATAAACAATATAAACTATAAATAAACAATATAAACTATAAATAAACAATATAAACTACTAATAAATTATATAAACTATAAATAAACAATATAAACTACTAATAAATGATATAAACTACTAATAAACTATATAAACTATAAATAAACAATATAAACTATAAATAAACAATATAAACTACTAATAAATGATATAAACTACTAATAAACTATATAAACTATAAATAAACAATGTAAACTACAAATAAACAACATAAACTACTAATAAATGATATAAACTATAAATAAACAATATAAACTACTAATAAATGATATAAACTACTAATAAACTATATAAACTATAAATAAACAATATAAACTATAAATAAACAATATAAACTACAAATAAACAACATAAACTACTAATAAATGATATAAACTACTAATAAACTATATAAACTATAAATAAACAATATAAACTATAAATAAACAATATAAACTACTAATAAATGATATAAACTATAAATAAACAATATAAACTACTAATAAATGATATAAACTACTAATAAACTATATAAACTATAAATAAACAATATAAACTATAAATAAACAATATAAACTATAAATAAACAATATAAACTACTAATAAATGATATAAACTACTAAGAAAACTATATAAACTATAAATAAACAATATAAACTATAAATAAACAATATAAACTACTAATAAATGATATAAACTATAAATAAACAATATAAACTACTAATAAATGATATAAACTACTAATAAACTATATAAACTATAAATAAACAATATAAACTATAAATAAACAATATAAACTATAAATAAACAATATAAACTACTAATAAATGATATAAACTACTAAGAAAACTATATAAACTATAAATAAACAATATAAACTATAAATAAACAATATAAACTACAAATAAACAACATAAACTACTAATAAATGATATAAACTACTAATAAACTATATAAACTATAAATAAACAATATAAACTTCTAATAAACAACATAAACTATAAATAAACAATATAAACTATAAATAAACAATATAAACTACTAATAAACTATATAAACTATAAATAAACAATATAAACTATAAATAAACAATATAAACTACTAATAAACTATATAAACTATAAATAAACAATATAAACTACTAATAAATGATATAAACTACTAATAAACAACATAAACTACTAATAAACAATATAAACTATAAATAAACAATATAAACTATAAATAAACAACTTAAACTACTAATAAACAATATAAACTATAAAGAAACAATATAAACTATAAATAAACAACATAAACTACTAATAAACAACATAAACTATAAATAAACAATATAAACTATAAAGCTCTTTATTGTCATTATCTGCAGGGGTGTCCAAAGTGCGGCCCGAGGGCCATCTGCGACCCTGGAGGGGATTTTTTGCGGCCCGTGACTTCAAATGAAGAATCAGAAGATTTTGGCCCGAGGCCTCGATTAAGATCGGCACATTATCTTATTTTTCTTTTTCATGTTAATAAGGGCTGAATAATATTCCTAAAATAGAAAATGTTCAGTAACATGTATGTTGTTGTTTTTTTAAATCTACAGCTTTTACTATTTTCCACATTTTTTGTAAACTATGAAAAAAAACGTATGCAAAGTTTTTGCAAACAAGCGGACTGTTGTTTAACCATTTAATGACCTGAGCTAAATGAAGAAAGCTTTTCTAAAGACATGAACCCAGTTACAGGATTGATTCTGAGAAAAAAAACTAATAAAGTAGAACAAAGAAATCTAAATATTTGATTTCCTTTTATTAAAGGGTTTCTTTAGTGAGCCTTTTGATTCTGATCTACAAAGTCTTACTATTTTTTCAACTATATTTTAAAAAACAAAACCTGTGGCCCGCAAGTGATTCTAACACGACAATTTTGGCCCTCAAGAAAAAAAGTTTGGACACCACTGCTGTACAGTGACACTACTCAAAATGTTACAGTCTCAATAAAAAAAGATATCAGACCTCCTGAGAGATGTACCAACTTTAAGATCTTTGAAATCAAGTGTAAAACTCACCACTTCACTGCTGCATTCTATAAAACAATTTTATTTTTTAATACATTTATTTTAACACCATTTCTAACCATAACTCTGAAATGCTTATTTGTATTACTCTTTAGATTTTAGCTGCTTTATTTGTCTCTCTTTAAAGGAAGAATGTGCCAGTAAATGTCGCTCTTGAGCTCCACGTTGTTTGGCCACGCCTCCTACTGAAGCCTCCAGAGACACACCTCCAACCCTCCTCCAATCACCTTTCCTTTTTTAACTACCACAAAGTTGCTGTCTGAAGGTTAAAATACACAAATGCAGGTGAGCTTCGCGTCGCACCGTGATTGAAGGTGGTTGCTCACTGTATTATATTCGGTCTTCGACACTCGATGCGTCATGCCTTAAACTGATGAGTAAGGAAAATAACGACGCGGGGTGACGCCCGTGTCCTCGTTTACATTACGAGAAGAATTTTTGAAGGGTCAAAGGTCTGCCTGCTGAGGTGACTCGCTTACTTCGCGAGATGCCTCGTGGGACCAGGACCTTCCCCGATCCCTGAACATGTTCAATATAAATTATTAATAAACAAATTAGACTATAAATAAAGACAACATTCAGATTATCTACTGCTCTGCTCTGTTTCCTGTTGTAGTCATTCTTAGTTAAGCCTCTTCGAGTGTTATTATTAAACGGCAGTGTTCAGATTCTTTTAATGATTTCAGCTCTTTATTGTTCCTTTATTTATTCTACTCAAAATGTTACAGTCTCAATAAAGAAAGAAAGATGTTATGTTTTAATTTATTTGAACATTTTAACCATAACTCTGCACTGCTTATTTTTATTACTCTTATATTTTAGCTGCTTTTATTTGACTGCAGGATTTTTGCACTTCAGCATCAGCCTCATTTTTCAACACCAGACGTTGCTGCTTGGCTTTGTAAAAAGAAAACATTGTGTTCCATAAAATGTTTTTTTTAGCGTTTCACAGAATATTTTGTGTTTTCTAAAACTTTTGCTTTAAATACTTTAATGTTTTTGCGACTCTTAGATATATTTGCCTTTAGTTAATTTGTTTTCCCATTTCAGTTCTAGTCCCTTTATTGCTAAAAAATAAGTGTTAAAAGAGGAAAAACTCCAAGTCCCATGATGCAGTCGGGCAGGCGAAGCTCCAACCTGCGTGTTCGCTGCTCATCATCCCGCAGCCTCTCGGATCCGTTAGAGGAGAAATGGCTGCAGCTCTGTCCCGTGCCCTCAAACTGCCCGGTAAGATGCTCTCACCGTTTTTCACCGAGACAGTTTAACGACAACATTTATGAGAGAATGATTTGATTCAGCACATCTTCCGTTAAAGGTTTTCTGTAATTATCCTCTTTCTGCTCTGAATGCGCATTCATAATGTATTTATTCATTTACGGCACACCGTCCGCATCTTGTTGTAAATACTATTAAAATGAGTTAAAATGAGTTCAATGTTCCTGAAAGGATCCAGAGAGATGAAAGATGTGTTTCTCTGTGTTTGTGGAGCAGAGCTGTCTTCTCTGTGTCTGTGAGCTAACTGCTAGCTAACATTAACACACTAACAGACGAGCTGCTGCGTCAACAAGCTAACACTGAAAATAACCTGAAATATTTATTTCAGATTTATCTGCCGGAGTGAGACATCCTAACTGAAGCATGTGAAACCAAATAATACAATAATAACAGTTATTTATATTAATAATTAAATAGTGACAGTTATACTTATCAATAAAGAGTATTAAACAGATAAATATATTAAATAATGATTTAAATATAATTCAGAGAAAAATAATTTAACTCAATAACAAAGTGTAATTCATTGTTTTATAGTGTGTGTGTGTGTGTGTGTGTGTGTGTGTGTGTGTGTGAGCCTGACTGATTTATCCACCGACCAATAATATCGGCCTGTATTAGCACATCACGTGACTATTGTTATTGGCTAATTTTATCACTGATATTACCAGGTTCATTCAAATGAATTTTATCATTTATATTTTATTTAGAATTGTGTGTGTGTGTGTGTGTGTGTGTGTGTGTGTGTGTGTGTGAGCTTACTGTATATTTCTTTAAAGGTCACTTCTCAGCAGGCTTGAACTGAACCGTAGAGGGTAAATATTAACTCAGCCCGTGTGGTTTGACATTTTATTTTCACTCATCTGTTCAGTTGCTAGCGCTGAAAACACCTGATGTCCTGATACGTCTGCTTCAAAATAAAAGCACCTCAAAGAGATCAATATAAGGGACTTTTATTGTGAAGAACTTTCCCGAAATTGAACGTGTTTATCACAGAGCTTTAGCCATGATTGGTGAGAAACAGGACTCACAGGCGCTTCTGTCAATGAGTCAACGAGTCAGAGCTACAGCTCGCTGCTTTTAACCGCCTTAACCGTTTTGACCTTAAGGTGCTCTCCTGAGATCTTTGATGTTTGACTGCTTTCATCGTGTTCCTGCAGGGAAGAAGGGCTCCGAGCTCGGGGAGTACGACCCTCTCACCCAAGCAGACAGCGAGGACGAGAGCGAGGAGGACGACCTCGTTCTCAACTACCCCAGAAATGGCCTCGGCAGGGACGGCTGCCTCGGCGCCGGCTCCTCAAAGCTGCGGGGCGGCAGATCCGGACGACTGGTGGGAGCTGAAGACGAGGCCCAGGAGGACGAGGAAGACGAAGAGGAGGACGAATGGAGGGAGCGTCTCCCCAGCAAGTCGAGGCAGGACGCAGACGACGGGAAAGGCGGGCAGTACTGGAGCCACAGGGACACGGGGAGGGACAGGGCCGGGGACGACAGAGGGGGGTGTGGAGGGGGTGCTGGACTCGGGGTTCTCAGTGCGGAGGACGAGGAAAAGAGGATAAGGATGAAGCACGCTGTCAGGAGCGCCTTCTTCCTGGTGCCTCTCGTCTGCGCCATGCTGCTCGTGTTGCTGTGTGCGTTTCTGCTTCCCTGCAAGAAGGGCGAGCTGGAGAAGAAGCTGCAGTGGGAGAGAGCGATGGGAGTCGCAGGAGGTAAAGTCACAAAGTCACGCTGGACACACACGAGACTACAAACACACACGGGTGACCACAGACAGGAGGACAGGTTCACTACAATCTGTAGAAGAAAAACAAATCTGAAGACGCCCGTGTTGATGCCATAACGCCACACGCTGCTCGTCTTCTTCTTCTTCTCCAATAGTCCACCCGGCTCTGGGCTCAGTTGTGTTTATGTTCGCCGCCATGTTGGTGAAGCTTCCCGCTCTGCTCGCTCTCATTGGCAAGACCTCAAATCAGGCCACGCCCCCTTGATCATAAGGGGACAAATCAGCATCAAAATGGTCTAGCGTGTCATCCTGAGTTAGACTCTTCAGCATTAGTCTTCGAGAAAGTTCTCTCTCTCTGATAGGTTCACTTCCAGAAGTTTACAGACCCATGCAGAGCTCTCTATGATGTTTAGAATTTAGACTGCAGTACCCATTTTAAACACTAGGGGTCAGAGTTACATGTTTCCTCCTTCATACTAACTCTCCTCACGATGCTCACTTAGGAGGAGTCTCTGTGGCGAGTCGAGGCTGGCTCGCCCGTTAATCAGTCAGCTGTAATTATAGAGGAGCGCGAGCGTCACTCGGCCGCCCTCACGAGTCACGACCTGTTTCTGCATGAAGACGCTGCAGAGAGACACAACAAAGATACTTTCAAGATCAAGCAGAGACTAACTCAGAGTTTACTTATTTACTGTGTCTGCTGACCAGAATCCCTCTCGTGGGCGGAGTTACATTTGTGTCTTTCTCCATCCAGGTGTAAACCCACCTGCGCTGGCACTGTGGGATTCTGATGGCGATTCATTGGAGGATGTGTTTCTGGGCGTTACTGAATGGACCAATGACAGCCGGCCCACACAGGGGAACAAAAGTAAGTGATTTTTTTTCTTCTTTTGTTCTTTGTTTCACTCACACAGACGAGGAAGGAGGGCGATCTACGAGGTGCTGACCCTCTCTCTCCTCCCTCAGCAGAGCTCGTTAGCTTGTTGTTCAAAGTGGAGATAACAGAGCATTAATAATATCCACATCATGATCGACATGTTGACCTTTGACCTGTCAACACGGGAGAAAAACTTTATTCAGCTCACCGCGAGCCTCTGAGTGTCGAGTCAACTGCTCGTCAATACAAAGCACCACACTTCAGTTTATCCATTTTCAGAATAAAAGCACCACACCTCAGTTTATCCACCTTCAAAATAAAAGCACCGTACTTCAGTTTATACACCTTCAAAATAAAAGCACCATACTTCAGTTTATACACCTTCAAAATAAAAGCATCACATGTTTACAAGGGGAAACAGAAATTCACAGAGTAAAGAAGTAAATATTTTACGGGTGCAGTGTGGACAGCGGGCGTACGATCACCTGCATGCAATGCGATATCTAACGCTCGAGTTAGGACATGTGTACGTTTGTTTAATTCTCAGGTGGAGTTTTTTGTAAGCTTTTCAACATTAAACTTTGGTTTTCAAACACATGGTGTCAAAGTATTGACAATCATTCCACAGATATTTTATTCAGACGTTCGTTTGTTTTCCTGTTTTGTTGACTTGTCTCTGACTTTGTGCTCTCTCAGTCTACAGCTTGGTGGCGCTGTCTGCAGTCAGCGGTCAGGTGCTGTGGAGGAAAGTCACGCATGAGACCGTGAAGTACATCCAGTGTGGGCTGCAGTTCAGCACCCAGCCGTCACCCGTAGTCATCGTCATCGGAAAATCCATCGTCATGGCGATCAACGGCACCACAGGTTAGAAAGTCCAGCCGTCACAGCTACACAGACGTTTTGAGATGAATCCCTCTGAGCCTCCAGTTTTACATCCAGATTAGAGAGAAGGAGATTTCCCCTTCATGACATCACAAAGGGCAGTAGCCCCTCCCCCAGGTGGGTGACACTCCCACAGCTAGGTGTTTGTTCTGCCCTCTGAGTCTGCCTTCTCACCGTAAACAATAGGACATGGAGCGAGAAAGACAGAGACACCCAAGCCCTTCCAGAGAGGGGGCGTGGTCAGACACAGCTCATTTACATATTTAAAGGTACAGACACAGAAACAGCCTGTTCTGAGCAGGGCTGAAATAGAGGGGTTTATAGACATGATCAAATACAGGATCAGAGTGGATTTAGAACAAGAAGAACTACGATTAGATGCCGAGGAGTAACACAGAGTTGAATTAATCAAACCCAGGTTGTAAAGAGGTTTTCCTTTGTCCCCTCAGGGAAGAACTTGTGGTCGGTGATGCTGAAGAACATCGTCTCTCAGGCCGTGTTGCTTCCAGACCTGCAGGGCGACTCGGTTCCAGACCTGCTGATCGCCACCCTGCCTGCAGACGAGGTCAGGTTACCCCACTCCACCTTTAAACCATGGCTTTATTCAGCATCATCTGAGCTGCAGGCTGCATGAAGAAGTGATTTCATACATTCATGTTACATAATGTTCTAGCATCTTTAAATGTGATTTCTTTCATTTTCAGGCTTCAGATCTCTCCCTGACTCTGATCTCTGGGCTGACGGGGGCCAAGCTCGGACATCCCGTCCCTTTCAACCTCACCGGACAAGGACGCCTCATCGGCCCTTTAGTGCATGAGACTCAACAAGGGGCATATTACATCCTGTTTGGACTAGGTACAAGAATCTGCTGGACATGATCCTGTAAAAAGACTGTGTGTGTCACCGTGTGTTCAGAGAGGTGATGTCGGTCTGGCTGCAGCTTCAGGAGGTAGAAACACCGTCACTGCACTTTGACAAAACTTCTTGTAAATGTCATTTTTCCACCAGGTAACGTGGAGGCGATCTCTGTGGGTGATATCTACATTAAAGCCACCGGGAAGATGCCCCTAACTCAGGCGCTCCGAAGGAGGGATCCCAGCTGGGAGGTGCTTAAAAAGAGCAACACGTCCTCCTGCATCAACATTTACAGGTACGCCACCGAGACTGGAAAATAGAGGTCTGTGCTATGATATGTACGTTTTTTGTCAAACTAGCAGTCAAATCTGCGTCACACCCACACGGCTGAGGCGCTGAGCTCTAATCTTTGTTGGTGCTGGAAAAGATGGCGACACTAACTAAGATCGTCAACGACTTGTTTTTTTTGATCAAGGTCTTTTTATTTTTCAAATATATCACAAAAACATAAACAACAACAGCACAAACATAGGAGAGTCAGAAAGGAAACCTGTCCAATCCCCAAATCAATGAGCACTGGATCATCAGTCAGCCTGCAGCCAGACAATGACAAGAAGAATAAACTGACATACAAACAAATAAATAACAGACAGAAAAGAATCAAATATATTCAAAAACAAAACAGAAGAAAAAAAACTAAACAATAAAAAGGTTACATAGTTATGTTGTTAGCTGTCATATCTTCAACAAAAGATAAAAATGGTTGCCAAGTGATATAGAATTTCAAAGACTTGGTTAATGCAGGTTTGTTCCATTACTCACAACAACAACAACAACAACAACAACATCTCGTCTACACCTCAACGTTCTTATTGTCTTTTTATTTTTTTATTTTTAGAGGAGCAGAGAGTGCAGAGTTCTTGCTCCCCCTTGTGGCCGGTTTTGGGAACAGCCACAACAGCCTGGACTCGGTCTCTAATATGAACTCCAGTAAGAGTGACTGGGTCCTGGTCTACGGCTCCAGCAAACTGTCCGTGCTCCGCCAGAGGGACAAACACAAAGAGTGGACCTTCAACTCGTCTCAGCTCCACTGGTGAATAAAGTCAACCACAGTGCACTCAGAGGTCATCTGAGGTCATCTAACATTAACATCACAGGTCGAGTTTGGGATGCTTCACGTGATTCTCTCTCTGCCTTGTTACAGCCAACCAGTCCCAGGACACTTCAACGATGACAGAGTGCTCGATCTTTTCATCCAGCATGCAGCAAACGGCACCATGCAGGTAAAACAAACCGAGTACTGAACGAGGCTTAACAAAGAACAACAACAAAACAAAGAAGAAATCATGTAAGAGAAGGAGGATGAGGGGGGCAATGTAGAAGAGGTGAGTCTGTAGGGAGTTCTTGAAGGTGGAGAGTGAGGGGGGGGGGGGGGGGGGGTCTCTGCTGGCTTTTGGGACTGAGTTTAAGAGGTTTGGAGCAGCAATGGAGAAGGCCTGGTCCCCCCAGAACCAGTGGTGAGACCTGCAGAGGGGGGACAGGAGGTTTACGTCAGCAGACCTGAGAGTGTGGCTGGAGGAGCTCAGACAACTCAGAGAGTTTGAAGTGGAGGGGGAGGGGGAGCCAGTGGAGGTTATGAAGGACGGGGGGGATGTGGGAGTGGTAGAAAGCGAGCAGCAGGATTGTGGAAATGTTTTTTGTAGTTGACCTTCAGGGCCACCGTACTGTTCTTCTTCCCACTCTCAGGCGCAGGTCGTCGACGGAGCAAAAGGGAAACTCCTCTGGTCGGCTGAGTTTGTGTGTCCCGGTCTGATGTTAGAATCTTCAGCCATCTTGACCTCAACTGGCCAATCGGCTTTCCTCTTCTGGGCCAGCGATCCAATCAGAACACAGAAGAACGTCACAAAGACGACTGTGAGTCTGACGCAGAGGAACCTGTTTGTTTTATTTCCTGTTTGGATACTGTAGTAATTCAAACCTGTTATGACTCGCTCCAGGTGTCACCAGGTGTCGCCGCAGCTCAGCCGCTCATCAGAAAACTTTTCCTGCTTCACCCTGCGTATCCCAGAATCCTCCTGGAGCTCCACAGCACCACGGACACGGCGGTCACCTCTGCAGGTACGAAGTATGGACGGAATAGATCGACCCGGACAGGAAGTCAGACAAGAAGATGCACATAGAGTTTTCAAAATAAAACACAACATACAGACTTTATCAACATGACGTCAAAACAGGACGAACACCAAATCATCCTCAGAACAACAACATGTTGTTTTACCTTTTCTTCTTCTCCGACAGTGAGTTACCACGGAAACCAGAAAGACGCTTTCTACATCACCGTGTCGTCTCGGCCCACGCCCGGCTCGGAGCCCGGCGCTCAGATCGTCAAGAGCTTGGGCCTCAGAGCCGCCGTCGCCAAAGGACAAATCGTCAGGTTAGGAGAGAGCGGCAAGCCGGGAGACGCCGTCAAACCCGGAGCGTACGAGGTCAACAAGTTCTTCAGGCGTCTGACCTTCAGACAGCAGGTGAGAGACGCTCGAGTGTGACATACAGGTGAGAGACACATTGATGTTGTGTTGATAATAAATCTCTGTGTTGCTTCGTTCAGTTATGAGCCAGCACTGCCACCACGGTACAACTGGAAGGACCCGAGTGGGATAGAAACGGACTGAAGTGGGAGATTTCTCTGCACTAAGGACACTCGGGGTCGGATTCACTAAGACTGGATGTCGGCCGCTCTTATCTTTATTATTTGTTCATCATGTTCTCCCTCTATCGGCTCCGTCTCAAGGTCCGACTCACTAAGCATAGACCTCTGATGATATTCAAAAAGTGTTGCTTTTGTTTAGTCTGAATGTGAAGAGAAACTATCTGCACCTTTCCTTTGATGGAGCTGCTCTCTGATGGAGCTGCTCTCTGATGGAGCTGCTCTCTGATAGAGCTGCTCTCTGATGGAGCTGCTCTCTGATGGAGCTGCTCTCTGATGGAGCTGCTCTCTGATGAAGCTGCTCTCTGATAGAGCTGCTCTCTGATGGAGCTGCTCTCTGATGGAGCTGCTCTCTCACTCTGATGGAGCTGCTCTCTGATAGAGCTGCTCTCTGATAGAGCTGCTCTCTGATGGAGCTGCTCTCTGATGGAGCTGCTCTCTCACTCTGATGGAGCTGCTCTCTGATGAAGCTGCTCTCTGATAGAGCTGCTCTCTGATGGAGCTGCTCTCTGATGGAGCTGCTCTCTCACTCTGATGGAGCTGCTCTCTCACTCTGATGGAGCTGCACTCTGATGGAGCTGCTCTCTCACTCTGATGGAGCTGCACTCTGATGGAGCTGCTCTCTCACTCTGATGGAGCTGCACTCTGATGGAGCTGCTCTCTCACTCTGATGGAGCTGCTCTCTGATGGAGCTGCTCTCTGATGGAGCTGCACTCTGATGGAGCTGCTCTCTGATGGAGCTGCTCTCTGATAGAGCTGCTCTCTGATGGAGCTGCTCTCTGATGGAGCTGCTCTCTGATGGAGCTGCACTCTGATGGAGCTGCTCTCTCACTCTGATGGAGCTGCTCTCTCACTCTGATGGAGCTGCTCTCTCACTCTGATGGAGCTGCTCTCTGATGGAGCTGCTCTCTCACTCTGATGGAGCTGCTCTCTGATGGAGCTGCTCTCTCTCTCTGATGGAGCTGCTCTCTCTCTCTGATGGAGCTGGGCGATACAGAGGTGGAATTGTTTTCCTGATCTCTTTCACACGTCTCATCTCTCGCGGTGCAGTTACCGCCGACTCTCAGCAGATGTTAATTTTTTCACTTTGTCAGCTAGATGCTTTATACAATGATACTGATTTATGTAGAACAATTTCCCCCCAAATGACTTCGTAATAGATCATTTAAAAAAGACACTAACGCACAGAGATGCCGTTTGCTCTGCAGCGCAGTCAGGGGAGTGTTTCCCCCTCTGCGTGTGTTTTGTGAATTAGACGATCATGTTTGACCTTCAGTGAATCAGGTCCTGAGAATTCAGCTGGAAACATCGTGTTCGTTTCGCTGAGTCTGATTTTTATTCTGTTACTTGAAAGGTTTATTTCTTTAAAAAAGGGTTATAGATTATTTGTTTTGTTTTGCTTCATGTTCTGTTTTTACAGTAAATGATTTAAATTATTAACATTTCATTGAATGTTTTGGTTTGTTTGGACTTGACAACAGAAGAGGTACTTTATTCTGACGTGAAGCACAATAACACTGACGACCGAGCGTGTAAATATGTTTATATTAACCCATCTCACACTTCTATAACTCCTCTATGGTCATGTGATGTCACTCATTAAACCATCACTGTCTCTGCTCGTCACTGCGCTTCAGAGGGAGTCTGTAAATATTTAAAGCTGTACAGTATTTATTGATCTGCCTTCTTGCTTTATGTTATGTATGTATATATATATATCGTCAACCACAGTTTTTTCTATGTGGACGCTAAAGGTTATGACATTGAAATGTAAACTGCAACACAACTAAAAATATGAAAATCAATATCTACTGTGTCGTGTGTTTATTTCAACATTTAGTTCACAGTTTTGTTTTTTGGCTGCAAAATGAAAAATAAGAAAATACTGCATCCTGAACTTAAAGGAGACCTAGTGTTTAAAATGGGTACTGCAGTCTAAATTCTAAACATCATAGAGAGCTGTCCCCCCCCCCTCTCTAGAGTGGATGCTCACTCAGGTCACCATGTGGTGGACTCTGAAGCTTCAGTGTTTATCCAGCTCTGCATGGGTCTGTAAACCTTTCTGTGTTCTAACCTCTCTCCATTTTTCAAAAGCATCTCCAATATTGATCCTAGTTTGAGCACGTTTCTGCTCGTGGAGCTTATTAGAAACATGCAGAGGCTTTTTAGGATCGGGTACAATCACTTCTATCTGAACCACTTCTCTTACCGCTTCCATCACTGCAACACCTGTTGACCTGATACTGCTCTCATATCTGGCAAACCGAGGGGTGTCCAAAACAAATCCAGAGCATTCAGGAGCAGAATGTAAAGTTAGAAGGAGGACATACTGGCTGCTGCATTGTTGTCAGAGAAAGCCAGCACTTCAACATAGCATGTTTCCTTAATGATCAGAGAGTAAGATACCTTTATCATCTCACTCTCTACACAGCTCACTGATTGGACCTTTGAATGTCATTATTAATAATTAAATATAAAGTCAGGGATAGAGTAAGAAATATGAGAAAATGTGCGATACAAATTAAAATCAGTTATGAAGTATTTCATCATGGGTACATATTCATATTTATGAGATGAAAGACTTCGTATTGGTGGTTTTTAAAAACGTTGTGCAGAAATATTGTTTCTAAAATAAATAAACTGTATTATAAACATGTTACCGGGGTCGCCAGGTGGCGCTGTTGCAGCTCTTCTTCTGTTTTTCCGCATTGCTGCAGAAGACGGTGAACATGGCGTCGGCCCTCGGTCGTCTGCCCGGCTGTCCGCCCTCAAACACGGCCGATTCCCCCGGCTGAGCCCTCTACCGGGCCGGGGAGGACCGTGACACCGGGCCGGACAGCCGTTACCTCCCCCACCGGAAGTATTCTACCCAAACCCAAGACGGTGAGTGTCGGTCTGAAGGCTCGGTCATCTCAGGTCGGTGACGTAGTAAGACCCTCTGACAGACTCTGTGTGTGTGTGTGTGTGTGTGGTGTGTGTGTGTGTGTGTGTGTGTGTGTTGTGTGTGGTCTGTCTGTCTGTCTGTCTGTCTGTCTGTGTGTGTGTGTGTGTGTGTGTGTGTGTCTGTGTGTGTGTGTGTGTGTGTGTGTGTGTGTCTGTCTGTCTGTGTGTGTGTGTGTGTGTGTGTGTGTGTGTGTGTGTGTGGTGTGTGTGTGTGTGTGTGTGTGTGTGTGTGTGTGTGTGTGTGTGTGTGTGTGTGTGTGTGTGTGTGTTGACACCCGGGAGCAGACCCCGTTCGGTCTGATCCGGATCGCTCTGGTCGTGGTTCCCTTCCTGTACGTGGGGACTCGGATCAGTAAGAACTTCGCGGCGCTGCTGGAGGAGCACGACATCT
>NC_089210.1:626577-635348 GCF_963930695.1 Labrus bergylta | reverse complement strand
ACACAGCCACAGTGTGTGTGCATTAAGTGTGTATTTACAATAGAGGAGATTTGTCACACAGGACAGACAGGGACACAGTTCAGGGGTCGTGGCCCCGGTAGAATTTGGACAGGAAGTCGGCGGGACGAGCTTCTTCGGTCTCGTGGAAATAACGCATCACGTGAGTCTTCTGCTTCCACACGTGGATGGTTTCCTGGAGCTCCAGCTTCCCCTGAAGATTTAAAAAAAAGGATCATGAAACCTCCCACTTCATCGACTTCATCCACAAACAGGCGGCTGACTGCAGAGCGGTTCAAATGATGGTTTTTACCTTGATGACCAACATGTCGATCACTCGGGGATCCGTGACGTGCTTGTTTTTATCGAACATCTCCCTCACTTTGTCTCGCCCCTGACGCGACGTGATGTCCAGCTGAAACAGCGCCACTGTGGAGAAACAATCCAATCCAACTTTATTTGTTAAGCACGGCTGACCAAAGAGCTCATGAGATAAAAGAAAACTCCATGTGAGATACAGAATCAAGTTAAAGACATAAACATCAGTCAAATGAGTCGACGTCTTAGTGTGTCTCAAACACACAAATAACAGTTTCCAACCAATCAGCTTCACTGACAAACTTTTTTAAAAACATTACATCCCAACCGAGTTAGGGTTCAGTAAACATCCTGTGAGTACCGTCCTGCTTCAATGCTCCTAAATGGTGTCTGGGTCAAGATCAGGCTTTACTGGACCAAAGTCAGGCCTCTAGTGGTTAAAATGGGTACTACAGTTTAAATTCTAAACATCATAGAGAGCTGCCCCCCCCCCAACACTGATCCTCCATCTTACTGACTGATCCTTTATCCATAAGCCGAACATGTGTGTGTGTGTGTGTGTGTGTGTGTGTGTGTGTGTGTGTGTGTGTGTGTGTGTGTGTGTGTGTGTGTGTGTGTGTGTGTGTGTGTGTGTGTGGTTGTCATAGTTACAACAGATATAAAAAGTTATAAAAAGTTATAAAAAGCAGGATCATTTCACATCACTGGTTAGAACGATTCATTTTCTTTGCGACATTTTCCGTCATTAACGTCTGTTGTAACTACGACAACCACACAGACTCATCCGGCTACAAGTCACCAATCAACACGGTCACCATTTAAACCGTAACACCTGACATTCCGTTGTTTACCCAGGTAACAGTTATGAATATAGTTCAGCTGTGACTGTTATCATACCGACCTGTAACGTTCAGGTGTCGTGAGCGTGGTGAAGTTTAAATGAATATAATTTAATAATAAACAGTTTCCTGTTGAATGTTAATTGATTAATAAACAGTTTCCTGTTTAATGTTAATTGATTAATAAACAGTTTCCTGTTGAATGTTAATTGATTAATAAACAGTTTGGTGTTTAATGTTAATTGATTAATAAACAGTTTCCTGTTTAATGTTAATTGATTAATAAACAGTTTGGTGTTTAATGTTAATTGATTAATAAACAGTTTCCTGTTTAATGTTAATTGATTAATAAACAGTTTCCTGTTTAATGTTAATTGATTAATAAACAGTTTCCTGTTGAATGTTGTTCACATAGACACGACCTTGACGCTCGCGCTGCCTCTCCCAGCTGTTACCTGACGGGACCGACTCACCTGTGTTCGGGACCTCTCGGTACCAGGCTCGGTACAGCTCCCGGACCCTGCGCTTCGCTTCGTCCAGGTCCCGACTGAAAATCGGTTTTACTACTCTAGCTGCTCCCGCTGCGGCTCGAGTCGTCGCTGTCGACGCCATGACTGCTGTCCGTCAGTCTGTGTGCACTTCCGGTTTCCAGTTTATGACGTCAGCGAGCTGTTGCTTTCTGTGCTGCCGCCTAGCGGTGTGGAGGGACACATTCACAAACCACAAACAGCCAGTCAGAAAAGTTCTTAAAGGTGACATATCGGTCTTTTCATGATTCATATTCATGTTTTGAGACATTCAGCACAAAAGTATAATAACACATTTATACTGTGTTACACTTCAGAGATAGAGAGGCAACAGCAGCACTCCTGGTGTCCCTAAAATCACCAGCGCTCATGGAAGGGAATGTTTAAAAAAGGAAAACTTAAGACCAAAATCCGTTGGTATAGATGATCCGGATGCAGGCACATATGGAGAGATCGTCTTCACCTTCTTCAGGGTGAAGTGACACAAAGAGAGTAATCATTGCTGCCTCCAGTCCATACACGTTGGTGTATTTTAAATCTTTCCAGCCCGATGAGTTAAAGACTTTTTATATTTTTAAAACCATCCTGAGACCCTGGATCCAGATCATTTATACCAACGACTTTTGGTCTTACGTTTTCTTCCACTTTGAGATGTTTTCACGTCGTGTCCAATCAACGTACGGAGCCCCTCAAGTCCAAAAAGATTAATTTCTTCTTTTTCTTTTCTTCTTGTAAATGAACTTGACAGCAATATTTGATGTTCATCCTGTGAGCTCAAGATCAGTAACTTATGGACACAATATAAACACCTGGTGCACAAGATGATTATATTTTGGGCACAAGATATTAACAGGTTTCTTCAAGATAATAACTCGTTGTCACACGGTTATAATTTGACCACACAAGATAATCAAGTCTTTGTGCACACGATAACGTGTGACTAACTGCAGTCGCTCCGTTATATTGAACAGAATATTTTATTATAATTAGAAATAAATCAAATACAACACTTCTCAGTGAACTTTAATATCTGATAAGTGAAATAAAATAATCTCAAACTACTTAAATCTCTTAGATCTCTGAAGGATTGTTTGTGAAATAAATCAAAGCCAGCGTGCAGAATCATTCAAAACAAGTTCACACAGCGGACGAGTTTTTGCAGAACTTCTTTTATTGTATAATTTACAAAGTAAATACAGGCTCTACATTAAATATGAAAGTATTTTCAAAAGGCAGGTAGATACGTCATTTTTAATCACAATTCATAACGTCGATACAAAATTTGGCTCATTGATGCAACACCTGTCGTGTTTCTGTGGCGGGAAAGAAACACCTTGAATGTTCGGGGGAGACGGGGAGAGTTCTTAGTTTGATGTCCGTGATGACGGACGACTCTGCAGAGAACGTTTTCTTAATGGTCACAGATCGACTTTAATTCAGACCGCCGGCGTTTGAAACGTGTTTTATTCCCAATCGACGGTCTGTAACACCGAGCTGTGTGAGCACGCTTTCCACGTTTGAAAAGAATAATTACAGCAAACGATAACGCCAAGAAAGAGTAAACATGACTCAAACATCGTTTAAAAAAAGAACGACAGTCGCTCTGTGGATCTCCGACGTCTCAGGCACGAAACGCAGAAACAGAAATCTGATTAAAAAAAACTGATAACGAAATGAACGCTTTATTTACAACACCTGATAAAAAAAAAAGACAAATATTCCAGTTTTCAGACCGAATGCACTCGCACAGAGCTCGACTAAAAAATAAAAAAGTGCAGATTCATATACAACATGTGAGGATCGCTTTAAAGAAACCAGCTGATGGTGGTCTACTCCACGCCGCTGATGGTGGTCTACTCCACGCCGCTGATGGTGGTCTACTCCACGCCGCTGATGGTGGTCTACTCCACGCCGCTGATGGTGGTCTACTCCACGCCGCTCACGGGCAGAAAGACGAAAACTAAGGCACGACGATGACACACACGCACGCACGCACGCACACACACACACACACACATTCAGTCACCACGCTGCACACGCCTGCAGGAAAAAAAGAGATGAAGGATATGAAAACAGGAAAAACATCTTCCAGAGAGAAATGTCTGACAGCGTGTCCTAACAGCGTGTCCTAACAGCGTGTCCTAACAGCGTGTCCTAACAGCGTGTCCTAACAGCGTGTCCTAACAGCGTGTCCTAACAGCGTGTCCTAACAGCGTGTCCTAACATCGCTTTGCATCGCCAACACGTGCACTCTGCATCTGTTAAATATTTACTTCTCTGCTCTGTGAGTTCCCACATTATAACATGTGGTGCTTTTATTTTGAAGGTGTATAAACTGAAGTATGGTGCTTTTATTTTGAAGGTGTATAAACTGAAGTATGGTGCTTTTATTTTGAAGGTGGACAAACTGAAGTATGGTGCTTTTATTTTGAAGGTGGACAAACTGAAGTGTGGTGCTTTTATTTTGAAGGTGGACAAACTGAAGTGTGGTGCTTTGTGTTGACGAGCTGTCAATAAACGGATTGCGTTGGGTAGGATAAAGTTTTTCTCCGGTGTTGACACAGGTCAAAGGTCAAAGGTCAAAGGTCAACATGTCAATCATGATGTGGATATTATTAATGCTCCGTAATCTCCACTTAAAACGAGCTAACGAGCTAACGAGCTAACGAGCTAACGAGCGCTGCAGAGGGAGGAGAGAGAGGGTCAGTGTATCGTAGCTCGCCCTCCTGCCTCCCTCGTCTCCTCGAGCGACAGAGAGGGAAATAGAAATGGCGTGTCGGGGTTAAAAGCGTTGCGCTGTGTCTCTCGTGGACGGTACGGACGCTCCGACAGAATCACACCTGAGGTCGTTGATTCTGTCTGCGTGGTCGTCACCTGTCACCTGCAGCCGGGCGTCAGTGGTCCAGGCTGTTTCCCAGTTTCTGGCCCTCGTGCAGAGCGGTCAACGCCAGCCTCAGGTGCTCCTTCAGACTCTGGATCTCCCGCTCGCTGCGACCTCTGACCCCGCTCAGCTCGTCCTGCATGTCCGAGTATCGCTGACAGGCGAGCCGCTTCTCCTGCAGAGCCAAGACACGCAGACCATCAGCTCCGCCTCCACACAGCCCTACTTCCTGTTTACATCCACTCAGCCCTACTTCCTGTTTACATCCACTCAGCCCTACTTCCTGTTTACATCCACTCAGCCCTACTTCCTGTTTACATCCACTCAGCTCTACTTCCTGTTTACATCCACTCAGCTCTACTTCCTGTTTACATCCACACAGCCCTACTTCCTGTTTACATCCACTCAGCCCTACTTCCTGTTTACATCCACACAGCCCTACTTCCTGTTTACATCCACTCAGCCCTACTTCCTGTTTACATCCACACAGCTCTACTTCCTGTTTACATCCACACAGCTCTACTTCCTGTTTACATCCACTCAGCTCTGTTTACATCCACTCAGCTCTACTTCCTGTTTACATCCACTCAGCTCTACTTCCTGTTTACATCCACACAGCTCTACTTCCTGTTTACATCCACTCAGCTCTGTTTACATCCACTCAGCCCTACTTCCTGTTTACATCCACACAGCCCTACTTCCTGTTTACATCCACTCAGCCCTACTTCCTGTTTACATCCACTCAGCCCTACTTCCTGTTTACATCCACACAGCTCTACTTCCTGTTTACATCCACTCAGCTCTACTTCCTGTTTACATCCACACAGCTCTACTTCCTGTTTACATCCACTCAGATCTGTTTACATCCACTCAGCTCTACTTCCTGTTTACATCCACTCAGCTCTACTTCCTGTTTACATCCACTCAGCTCTACTTCCTGTTTACATCCACTCAGCCCTACTTCCTGTTTACATCCACTCAGCTCTACTTCCTGTTTACATCCACTCAGCCCTACTTCCTGTTTACATCCACACAGCTCTACTTCCTGTTTACATCCACTCAGCTCTGTTTACATCCACTCAGCTCTACTTCCTGTTTACATCCACTCAGCCCTACTTCCTGTTTACATCCACTCAGCCCTACTTCCTGTTTACATCCACTCAGCTCTACTTCCTGTTTACATCCACACTTCCTGTTTACATCCACTCAGCTCTGTTTACATCCACTCAGCTCTACTTCCTGTTTACATCCACACAGCTCTACTTCCTGTTTACATCCACACAGCTCTACTTCCTGTTTACATCCACTCAGCCCTACTTCCTGTTTACATCCACACAGCTCTACTTCCTGTTTACATCCACACAGCTCTACTTCCTGTTTACATCCACTCAGCCCTACTTCCTGTTTACATCCACACAGCTCTACTTCCTGTTTACATCCACACAGCTCTACTTCCTGTTTACATCCACACAGCTCTACTTCCTGTTTACATCCACACAGCTCTACTTCCTGTTTACATCCACACAGCTCTACTTCCTGTTTACATCCACTCAGCTCTGTTTACATCCACTCAGCTCTACTTCCTGTTTACATCCACTCAGCACACACACACACACACACACACACACACACACACACACACACACACACACACACACACACACACACACACACACACACACACACACACACACACACACACACACACACACACACTACCGTGTTGAGAAACTGCAGCTCGTTCCTCAGACAGCTGATCTCTTTGTGTAAGTAGTCGATCTCGTTTTCTTTCACTCTGAGAAGAACCTGAGAGGAAAACAAAGAAACATCTTAAAGCTCTAAATCACTTTCACCATCAGCTGCAGGAGCGCACACGCCGCTGACTCAGGACTAACAGCGTCTGTATTTCATGACTCTGCAGGATCATCACAATGTTCCCTTTGTGTTCTGAGCTCATGTTGGAGAATCAGAGAGAATAAACTACTTTAACACTCTTCAGATGGACCTGCTGGTTTCAGTGTTTGCAGCACAGCTGTCGGTCCTGAAAACATTCTCCCACTTTCAGTTTCATGAACACAGAAACTGAAAGTGTCTGCATGGAGGACGTTACCTCCAGTTCACAGGACGCTCTGTCTTTGTTGTCCTCTGAGTTCTGATCCGTCGATCGCTGACGGCTGATTTCTTTAGCCAAACGATCCTTCAAGTCCTGCAGAGGGAAACACTTTGTCTTAACCATTCAGTCTGCAGAGAGATTCAAGACCACAGACAACAAAGAGCTGCAGCATGTTAGCTTTCTGTTTGGATCATGCAAAGAAACAGAGACAGTTTCAAGATAAATGTAAAAAACAAATCAAAGTAATCAGCGTTAAGCAGATCCCCTTCATCCAGACTGCTCAGATCACTCACCTGGTTCTCTTTCCTCAGCTGCTCCATGTCCCTCTCTTTGCGGCTGATCTCCCTCTCTCTCTCTGCGTTGTTCTGCTCAGCGCGGTTCAAGTCCAAACACTTCTGAGAGTATCGCTCCGACAGTCCGGCCAGCTCTCTCTGCAAGGCCTGAGACTCTGCCCTGAAACGTGAGCAGACAGTGTTGATGTACGGGCAACAAGAACTGGACCTTTAAGGAGCTGCGGCCAGACAACCTTTCCTCACACACTGTGCACATTTCAGCCAGTAAGAAATCTGTTTTCTCTTTGTATCTCTTCACTAAGAATCGTTTTGTTTTTGTTGCATGATGTTAAAAAGTGTGTGTGTGTGTTTGTGTCTTCCTGTTCCATTTTCTTGAGGCATGTATTTCCTCCTGTGGTTAAAACAGCTCTTCTGCTGAAGACCAGTAACCACAGAAATAAGGAAGGGCACACAGAGAGCAGGCTGCAGAGAAAAGCCCTAAAGTACAGGTTTGAGTTGCAGCAACTGAAAGAGGATTACGTCACACGGACTCTGAAGTTTACAAAGGAGAACTAATCCATGACCGAATTCTTCTACATTCCTGCAGTGCCTCACAGGACCCCGCGGCTGCTGTGGAGACGCAGAGCTCCACTTAATATTCAACAACAGAGAAACCTTTAGCTCCCACTAAAGAGCAGCAGAAAGGTTTTATTTCCTAATGTCAGCCCACGCTGACAGACCAGGAATTTATGTTCAGAGAAATATCAGCTGTTCAAGTCAGGGTGCCGTTACAAAGTGAAGACTTGAATGCAGCAAACTTTGCATTATTATTATTATTATTATTATTATTATTATTATT
This sequence comes from Labrus bergylta, assembly GCF_963930695.1. Taxonomy (NCBI): domain Eukaryota; kingdom Metazoa; phylum Chordata; class Actinopteri; order Labriformes; family Labridae; genus Labrus; species Labrus bergylta. The sequence goes on along the minus strand of NC_089210.1, from coordinate 627,542 downwards.
AATAATACTTATCGTAGCAGGATAACAGCGTGTCCTAACAGCAAGCGAGCGTTAAATATCGTGTTGCATCACACTGCATCCGTTAAATATCTGTCTCTGCTCTGTGACTTTCAGTTTCCCCTTAAAACATGTTGGTGCTTTTACTTTGAAGGTGCACAAACTGAAGTGTGGTGCTTTTACTTTGAAGGTGGACAAACTGAAGTGTGGTGCTTTTACTTTGAAGGTGGACAAACTGAAGTGTGGTGCTTTTACTTTGAAGGTGGACAAACTGAAGTGTGGTGCTTTTACTTTGAAGGTGCACAAACTGAAGTGTGGTGCTTTTACTTTGAAGGTGGACAAACTGAAGTGTGGTGCTTTTATTTTGAAGGTGCACAAACTGAAGTGTGGTGCTTTGTGTTGACGAGCTGTTGACTCAACGGCTCACGGTGAGCTGAATATAGTTTTTCTCTGTTGTTGACAGGTCAAAGGTCAAAGGTCAACATTTCTGTCATGTGGATATATTTAATGCATCGTTATGTCCACTTTGTAAAACAAGAAGTATTGAACATTGAGATAAGCTTCATGTATAGAGTGAAGGCTGCGTCCTCGTGTTTCAGGGTCTTTCTGTCTCAAACTGAATTTCAGTGACTCACTTCTGTTGGACTCTCAAAGTCTGTGAATCTGGCGCCCCGCTGTTCAGCCTCTTGGACTTCTCCACCTCTCTCTCCAGCTCCTCTTTGTGTTTCTTCTTCAAAGCCTCCATCACTGAAACACAAACACACGCCAACTTATGGTCGCTGACATCACAACATCACGGACACTCCTGATTGGACGCTGAGACATAAAAGAATCAAATCCAAGCTGTTGTCACACATGCACTCCCCCCCCCCCCCCGCTGACCTCGTGCGATGTCCTGCGTCTCCTCCAGCAGCAGCCTCTCCTTCTCCGTCTCCAGCTCTCTGATTTGACGCTCGTGTTGCCTCTGC
>NC_089210.1:599077-621577 GCF_963930695.1 Labrus bergylta | reverse complement strand
GCTATGTTGAAGTGCTGGCTTCTCTGACAACAATGCAGCAGCCAGTATGTCCTCCTTCTAACTTTAGATTCTGCTCCTGAATGCTCTGGATTTGTTTGGACCAGAGAAGGTAGGCGCTTTTAAGACACACCCCCACACGGCCGTTTTGGACGCCCCTCGGTTTGTCAGATATGAGAGCAGTTATCAGGTCAACAGGTGTTGCAGCGATGGAAGCGGTCAAGAGAAGTGGTTCAGATAGAAGTGATTCAGATAGAAGTGATTCAGATAGAAGTGATTCAGATAGAAGTGGTTCAGATAGAAGTGGTTCAGATAGAAGTGATTGTACCCGACCTTGAATCTGGACTGCAGTACCCATTTTAAACAATAGGGGTCAGAGGTACGTATTGCTCCTTTAAAACTAAAACCAAAGTGCTACAGAAGGAAGAAAACATGATCATGATTATATAAAAAGCAAGAGCAAGCAGATAGTAAAAACACGAGTTTTGATCCGTCAGTTTAAAAGATCAAGTTTGCGTTATGTAGGGTTTAAAAGCAGAAACAGCTGGACCTCATCCGACACGTTACTGAAACAGGGCTGCTGTGAAATGAAGCGAATCACTCAAAAGGCAACGACAGGAAGGAAAGCTTCATGTGTGAGGTGTGAAAAATGACAACGAAAGAAGAAGGAGGCGTCCGTTAGAAAACTGACATTATGACCTGAAAGCAGCATGAAGACAAGAAGAGGAAAAACATGATCCATGTTCCTCGAGATGAGATGATCCCCCCCCCCCCCACATCAAGATTAAGCAACTTTATCCAGCATGCATTCCTCCTTCAGCTTATCTCTGTTTCACAAGAGTGTAAACTCCTCACTCTCACAGCTGACTTTCCTCTGCTCCATCATTTTGTACTGCTCCCTCTCCTTTAGCACTTTGATATCATTTCTCTGAGATGTTCCAAACCACAGCAATAAAAAATGACTAGAGCCCGACCGATTAATCAATCCGCCAATATTAACATGTGACTTTCAGTATCGGCTAATTTTATCTCAGATATGTGCCGATATGGTTTCTCTCATTAATGTCAGAGAGGCCATTTCTACATTTGATTGGATCTGAAGTTAACATTTTGGTATGAGGGGATTTCTGCCACACGGTGAAGGTCGGTGTGTAAGGGTTAAAATAACTGTGTTTGCAGTGTGTGTGCAAACAGGGAGCGCGAGTAACAGCTTGATGTAAGAACTCACACAAAGAGTTGAAGCTACCTGCTAATGACGCTTCCTGCCACTGTAAACAACACGGGGGAAACAGATGAAATGACACCACACCAGGAACCCAGATGAACTATTTTAGGCTCGTCACAGAAAGAGAAATGTAATGATACAAGGCTAAAGTTAGCCGAGTTTAATCAATCAATCTTTATTATAGAGCAAATGTTATCTCAAGACTCTTAACAGAAGAGCAGGTAAAATACCTTACTCATGTATGTTGATATATTTTACATTTTAAGGACATAAGATTAAAATAGTGGTTAATATATCGATTAATAAAACACAAAACACGAGAAGAAATAGAGTTGTCATGATCCTAGAATGTTTTACTTCAATACGTTAGCCTACTCATAATCAAAGGAGGATTAATCACTTTCTTATTAGAATAGAATAGAACAGAATAGAATAGAATAGAATAGAACAGGATAGAATAGAGTAGGATAGAATAGAATAGATAGAATAGAGTAGGATAGAGTAGAATAGATAGAATAGAATAGAATAGAACAGGATAGAGTAGAATAGAATAGAATAGATAAAATAGAACAGGATAGAGTAGGATAGAGTAGGATAGAGTAGAATAGAATAGATAGAATAGATAGAATAGAATAGAATAGAATAGAATAGAATAGAATAGAACAGGATATAGTAGAATAGAATAGAATAGAATAGAATAGAATAGAACAGGATAGAATAGAGTAGGATAGAGTAGAATAGATAGAATAGAGTAGGATAGAGTAGAATAGATAGAATAGAATAGAATAGAATAGAGTAGGATAGAGTAGAATAGAATAGAATAGAACAGGATAGAGTAGAATAGAATAGAATAGAATAGATAGAATAGAATAGAATAGAATAGAATAGAATAGAATAGAATAGAATAGATAGAATAGAGTAGGATAGAGTAGAATAGAATAGAACAGGATAGAGTAGAATAGAATAGAATAGAACAGGATAGAGTAGAATAGAATAGAATAGAATAGATAGAATAGAATAGAATAGATAGAATAGAGTAGGATAGAGTAGAATAGAATAGAATAGAACAGGATAGAGTAGAATAGAATAGAATAGAACAGGATAGAGTAGAATAGAATAGAATAGAATAGAATAGATAAAATAGAACAGGATAGAGTAGGATAGAGTAGGATAGAGTAGAATAGAATAGATAGAATAGAATAGAATAGAATAGAATAGAATAGAATAGAATAGAATAGAACAGGATATAGTAGAATAGAATAGAATAGAATAGAATAGAGTAGGATAGAATAGCATAGAATAGAATAGAATAGAATAGAATAGAATAGAATAGAATAGAAGAGGGTAGAGTAGGATAGAATAGAATAGATAGAATAGATAGAATAGATAGAATAGATAGAATAGATAGAATAGAACAGGATAGAATAGAATAGATGTTTATTGCCCCTGCACAGGTACAGCACAGGTACATTGGAATTGTGTGTTTCTCTCTGAGTCAGCTCCTACAAAAAAAGTTAAAATTATATATAAAATAGAAAAACATTATGAAGAAAAAAAGAGTAGAAAAGTACAAATAAATAAGTTGTAGTAACAGCTAAGTGATTTAAAATAAACTGTACAGAAGTTATACTCTGTATTAAAGCAAAGATATAATACAAACAAATAACAAAGGAGAACACTGAACAATGAAATGAAAATATAAATATGTTTTCTCTTCACATATTTTTCACATTATATAATTGCACTGTTTTTTGTTTTTAAGGTTAACCTGTTTTATTAAATATTTGTACTTTCTTAAAGCGTCTGTTCATTTTGATACTATCGATCCTCATCTGTGATTTATCGTTTTTAGTATCGTAATATCGAACATTTTGACATCTGTAAGGTGGAGAAACAGTTTTAAGCTAGCTGCGTGCGCACCCCGCGAATCAGACGTTAACGACCGTTAAAATCTCGCGAGAGTTTTGAAATAGAGATTTAAAAGAAGAAAAACTGAATAAATTGATCACTTTTCAATACAAAATAAATATGTAATTTTTTTTAAGATACAAAGATGCAACTTACCGTCATGATAACAGGATCCAGGGAGGTTTAAAAAATAAAAAAAGACAAAAGAAAAGTACCGTTACCTCCTTAAATAAAAATCCTTTTTACTGTCAGTTTGACGACTTAACGAAGAAGAGGAAGAAGAAGAAGAAGAAGAAGAAGAAGAAGAAGAAGAGGAGTCTCTCCGGGGAAAACTTTGCTTTCTGTGAACAGAGATAAAGCCCCGCCATTCATCCCCATGTTAACCAAGCGAAGCGTCAACGTCCATGACAGAAACGAGTTTATCCCGTCGTGAGGGGCAAAGTGTGCAAACACGACCCAGAAGAAGACCGAAAGTTGACGTTAAAAAGTGATCAATAGAAAAGTTTCTAACAAGTCGTGAGAGTCAGACTCTGCTCGCTGCTCTCTCTTCCACTTCCTGGGCGGATCCGCGAAGATCGTTTGAGGAAAACATGCTTACCACACCAAACCACACGATGCTGGCTCGAAAACACACCATCAGGGACTCCCAGTGGCTGAAGGGATTCAGTAAGGTGCCCAGCAACGTGTGAACTGGTATAGTTCCTTTAAATTGTGCTCTCAACAGGTTATTATTAACAGAAAACTCATTCAAATGCTCAATCGGAGGTCTCACTCCAACTCTTTCCTCGGGACCAAATCTCTCTAAAACATCTTTGGGGGATCTTTGATATGGAAAGTTTATTAATCCTCATCTCTCCAACACATACACGTTCCCTTTTTATTGCCTGGCTGGATGAAAATAATTTGAGCTACCTAACAATGTGCCCCCCCCACCCTCTCTAAAAACTTCTTTTGGTAGCTATTGGTTTCAGTTCAGGAATTTCAACACATGCCCCAGCAGACCACAATTGACAAAAGCTCAGTCAGTCTTATGAAATGCCTGCAGGGTGGAGGTGAAGTCTGCAGACACACAACAACCAGCCCTCAGAACAGAATCTAACAGAAGGTAGAGGTGGTGTACATATGTCAACAGATAAGGGCGCCAAGTGCATAAAAGCTTTATGATTATAGACAGGATCAGTGTGAACAGTGGACAAGCTGCCAGCCTGTCTGGTCAATATGTAACAGAGAGATAGCATATATTGAAATAGGCTCAACTCCAGCAATCTATTGAACCGTGGGTGCTGGAGGGCTTAAATATTTGTGATAACAGAAACATCTGCAGTTGCTTCACTCACACAGGAAGAGAGGTTGTTCTGCACAAACATGCATTTACATACATCAGGGTTTAACATATTTTTAGTGGACCAGCTGCACATACCTGCATTTGTTCTGATCTGTGATGATTACCTTTCCAAGGACTGCCCTCATCTGCTGTGGGACTGCCCGACCGCTGGAAACACAGAAAACGCTCACAGTGATCATCAAGGTCTGATTGAGCAAACACGGAAACTTCCAGAGTTTCACATCAAAAACCTGTCGTTGGTGTGGTTAACTATTAACATATTATGTAGGTAAAGACCACGGTGCATGAGCCACAATTCCAGATAAATGTCTAATATCGTACAGGACAAGTAGCTTAAAACAGAACACAGATCCCTGATTTATTCCAATAATTCGAAGTTCCCAGTCTTGACTTTTTACGGTTTAAAATCTAAATCTTTTCCAGTAAAGGTTTCTCTTAGGCCTGATTAATACTTAAGCATCAAATCAACCCCAAAGCTCTCAAAGAGCTTGAGTAGGTGTGAAGGAGATCTAGAGGGATGTTTTTCATAAAAATTTAAATATCTGCATAGAGGAGAAATATGATTAGGAGTGTCACATACTGTCACTGGCACTCAGGCCTCTGATTGTTGAATATTGACAGAATGATCGGCTCCAAGGATAGAGCAAACAGAGTGGAGATGGCGGGGGGGTCTGTAGCCAAACCTGGACTTAACCTCTAAGGTGGTGCCTGATAACTTGATATTTGAAAACTCTCTCTCGTCACCACTGGAACCTTCCCTTCCTAAAATGGTCACGTTTGGCCCCGGGAGATCTACATTGCTGCAGCCAAGATGTCAAACTTAAGGCTTCAGTAACAAACCAATGGGAGACATCGAGCCATGTCTGAGCTGTCACTCAGTTTATCTAAAGACAAATGGTTTGGACCAAAGAATAAAGAAGCTGTATGTATAGTCATGGACTATGCTGGGTCCTAGCACGGACCCATCATCGTTTAATAAAACTGACCTTGGCCCGAGCCTGCCTACCTGCAGTGAGGTGTAGGAGTGAGCTTGGGATAAATACCCACTGCCGCTATATTGGCAGTCTCTATCGGTGTCTCCTGTGTCGTCCCACTCTCTGGAGGGATGCTTGCTGAGCGAGTGGCTGGAATGACATCAACAGGTTACTTATGGGTGCGTCTTATTTGGAAGAAGGAATCATTTCATGCACAGAAATACTGACCTGGCTGGTTTGAAGAGTTCCTGCCTCCGGGGGGGCTGCGGGTTCTGAGTCCTACCCATGTGGCCTAGTCCTTCTCTCTGATGGATCATCTTGACCTTGGGCACGTCAGCGATCATGACGTACTCCTCCCTGGTCCTTCCTGTGGACCCCACTGACAGCTGGCCCGACTCGGAGGACTCCATGGAGCTCTGGGAGGAGGTGTACCTCTGCATTAGAATCTGAGGTGAAGGTGAAGGCGACGGGCTCCGTGCACGGTGGGAGGGCTTCTTGTTATCACGGGGCGGGCTCAGATCCTCCCGGCCGTGTCTGCTGATCTCCGATCGGATGCTTCCAGGCTTCCTGGGGGTTTCCAAAGTGATGGACACGGTTCTGTTTCCATTGGAGGTCTGTCTTAAAGGGGAGGCGGCTCGAGACAAAGACGAGCTGCGGTGGGAACGTGGCAATTTCTGCAGAGACGATGGAGAGTGACTGGTCTCTGGTGTTGAGTCTCGGTAAGTGAAGTGGTGATTTCTCTGATAGGAATGGCTGGGATCTCCATTGGTGGCATGTCTGAGGATTGAGTAGCCTGGTGGGTCAACGGGTCCTTCTCTGGTTGGAGGTGGGTTGCGACTGAACTGATGCTTGATGTTGAAGGAGCTGCCTGCTTCTGTTTTCTGCAGCGGCCGTCGGTTCAGATCATCGTAGCTTCTCCTCAACGTTAAAGAGTTCTGGAGTCCTCTAGCCGAACTGTTTGTTTCAGAGTGTCGCAGCAGAGAGCGAGAAGGAGCTTCACAGCTTCTCCTCAATGGGGAGGCGTTGCATCTTTCATGAACAGCGGCGTGCAACGATCCACTGGAGTCTTTGTTCCTAAGCTGGTACGGAGTCGGGGTTTCATAGTCCCTCCTTCCCAGAGAAGAACCACGGCTGTCACGACCTCGACTACCAATGACGGGGCTCGATTCAGTCTTACGCAGCACAGATGGACTTCTGTCGTAACCTTGCCTGGGCGGAGACACGTTTGGGCTTTCATGTTCTTCTTCCTGGTCGTTTATTTCGCTCCTCGCCGTGAGGTTACGCAGCAGCGCCTGACTCTCAAAGTCGTAGCCTTCTCTGACCGGGGAGCCGCAGCGTCCAGGGTGACCACGTCTGCTCAGAGAGAAAGTTGATTCAGATTTACGAAGGGGGGGTTGGCTGTAAGAGCTAGGATTCCTCCTCGGTGGACTCTCACGGGGACTTGTAGAAGTTCTCCTCGACGGAGGTGAAGTACGACTGTCTCGTCCTCGTGCATCAGTCGTGGGGATTTCCTGTCTGCGGAGAGACATTTGGCTTGAAGGGTTGAAGTCCCTTCTTGTAGGAGAAGAACTTCTGCTGTCACAACCTCGACCTCTCACTTCTGTTTTCCTCAAGGCGCTCCTGAAATCAGAAATGGTGTTGGTCTGGTTTTTGAATGAACTTGTAAATGATTTAAAGTTTCTTGGCAGCGTTCCCGACTCAACGCGTCGTCCATGTGCGCCCTGTGAGGAGCTTCTGGAACTGGGCTCCGCCCCTCGAGGCCGCCCTCCACCATCAAAGTTTCGACTGCTGAGCGAGGCGGTGGACTCGATGCGTCTGAATGTGGAGTTTCCTCTGGCTGGAGAAGGAGAGCGAGATTGCAGAGCGGAGCCGTGCCTTGAGGAATCAAAACGTCCCGACTGCTGACGGGGAGAGGAAGAAGAAGAAGAAGGGTTTCCCCGAGCGTATGAGCTGCTGACACTTTTACGACCAGGAGAAGCCAACGACTCAGCGATCTTAAAAGGAGTAGGACTTGGGGAACGGGGGCCGACTTGTGCTTCAACCTCGACCGCTATTTCATAAGGGTCAGGAGGCGGGATCTCCACCGGCAGGTTATCGTTCAGATAGTCCGTTATCTGCCTTTCAGAGGCGACGCCCAGGTTAGGGTTCCTGAAGGGGACGGCGTCTTTGGGCTCTACACTTCTGCTGCTGAAGATGGGACGTCCTCTCTCAAAATGGCGGAAAGGAGGAGGCGAGTTGTTATCTCTCAGTAGATGAGAACCTGATTCCCTCCCGAGGGAAAAGTACCCGCTCTCCCGTCTGTCTTCTTTTAACCCTGGAAGAGAAGAGAAGTGACAAAGTGAACCGAGCAGCTCCCGGAGGTTTCCTGACTCAAACGCAGATATATTGTATTTCTGATAATTGCTCTGGGACACCTCAGCTGGTGACATCCAACGGTATGGCCAAGAAAAGAAACACCTTTAGATGTAACTGGAGATCAGTTGGTCTAGTGCTGTAGGTCACATGTTTGCTGAAGTCGGAGATCAAGTTATGCTGTAACATTTAAAACTCCTCCAGTCGTTTCCTGTCCACCAACAAATAAAACAACTGACCGGTCCTGTGCTGTGTTTCCATGTACCTGGTTGTCTGGTGAAAGTGTCTCTGGTGGGAGCTTCCTCCATCCAGGCTCGATGTTTGGCCCGATGGGGCGGAGGGTCGAGCCGGGTCATTGAGAGTCTGGTTGGGCGGCGACGGATCGGCAGGTATTCGTCGTCTGCGCTGATGGAGCCGCTGAACTCCTGGTAGTGTCTCTGCTCTCGACAGCTGCACGCAGGAAGAGATGAGGGGAAGAATAAGGAGAGAGGAGGCGGAAACATGAGAGATGAAAACATGAAGGGAGGAGGGGGAGGAGTCAGCGACAGACGAAGGAAGAGTTCAAAATGATAGTGATAGGTACCAGTTTTTAGATATTGGTCTCAGTATCAGTACTGGTATCATATCAGGAAGTAAAACGTTGTTTTGACGGTTTATGTAAGCGTATGAGGAAACATGGTGATGAACAGAGCGAGTAAGCCTCAAAACAAACGACAACAGTTACTGTCTCTTTAAATAATGGTAACGCACCACTGTGCTGTGGTGAGAGTAAAGCTGACTTTAACCCTGAAGTGAACGAGTCGTCCCTCTGTTGATCCTAAACGTGTCACCCTGCAGCAGGCCTACCTGTCGGTGCTGTCGTCGTCGTCGTCCCCGTCACAGATGTAAAGCTCGCAGTCTGGACTCAGGATGCACAGAGAGCTCTCCTCACAAGGCACACGGCCTCCAGTGACATCACAGTAGCTGCTCACCACAGACAGAGCGTCAGAATCCTCCTGATAGGGTGACAAGGTGAGACACGGGGGCCAATCACAACGTCTCCAACTCCCTCCAAGTCAGAGAGGACAACAGCATGTCCACTCAGCTCGTTCCACAATATGATGTCAAAATCACAAAGATGTTTTTTTTTGTTTTAGCCCAGCTGAGAGAAGGAAGACGATGACTTAAAGAGCACATCATGTCCACCTGCTGCCCGTGTCTCTGTCCTCCCCTGACACACACAGAGCAGCACCTCTGTAACTCGACCTGACTCGTGGCTTTTCTTCATTAATCTTTCATCTCTTTCTTTCTTGCCATAAACTCTTCTCTTGAAATAGATTGTCCCTAAAAAAAAAGAAGTTTAAACTTTCTGCAAACGTCAGAAATGTGACCGGATCCCTTCAACCTCCAGGAAACTTTGAGTTTTTGGATTTGCAAAGAAACTGAACACAATGAAACGTCCTGACATGAATGATGTGACGACTTATTAACTGGAGCTGTCACTGCTTTATTTTGCATGAGTAAATTCTCTTCTCTTTTTAGTGAGTCACACCTCCGTCTAATATTACGAGTGATTCCCAGGAGAGCAGAAAATGATCCAGCTTCATGAATTCATAATAAGAGCGGACGCTGACACCCTGCTGCTCTCTGCCTCACCGCCAGTCCTCTCTTTCTGATCTTTTCTTCACGCATCATGGACGGATGCACGACCTCCTGACCTGTGTTAGATGTTGACTGTGTTAAACTAGAATCAGCCTTTTAAATATTTCATTACCCGTCAGAGACTCAGGCTTTTGTATCAAGTGAGAAAAAGTATTTTTAGAATACTGATTTTAAAAGGTTTTGAGAGTTAAATCGAGAAACTTTGTGCATCTCTTTGAACTCTAAGTCAGTAAAATCAGAGTCAAGCACAACACTGGTACCTTCTTCAGCTTCTTCTGACTTTGTTTCTACCTTTAGCTTCTTGCTGGCGTCACCTGTGAGCTCTATGTGCTCACCTTCCTGCCTCTCTTTACGCTCATCTCTCAGCACACATTCTGCTCTGTTCTCCGCCCCTCCTCTCACCTTGCAGCTGGTGTCTCTTTCCTCCTCCGCCTGGGATGGGATGGGTGTTAACAGCACTCCTCTGCCTGACCCGATCCCATGTTCAGTCCCCGTCTTAGCCCCGGTCCCGGTCTCTGTCGTGGGTTTCTGCTGTGCTGCTGCTGCAGCCTCGGCGCTCTCCCCTGCGCCGGCGTGCAGGTGCCTCTGGCGCAGGCAGTCGTGGCAGCGGGAGGGGTCGAAGATGTTGGGTTGGAACTTGGGGCAGACGGGCTCATCGGCCGTGACGGGCATGGTGAGTCCGGCAGGATCATCTCATCCAGCAGAGGAACAACTGAAACGACAGCAGAGGTGCAGAGAGATGTTTTAAAACAAGAGCAGAGACGTGATGAGTAATATCTGTCAAACCTGCAGAACATTTTAACAACCAAAAAGAGTTTAAAAACATGATAACACCCCAGACTGTCACATGAAACCAACACCCTTTGTGATGCTGAGTGTGTCTGAGCACAGAGCAGCAGCTTCACACGCTGGAGGAGCTTTAATGTCATGCAGGATGTAAAGCTGTTGAAGCAGGCGATAACTAATTAAAGTCGAGGACGCTGAAACACAATCCAGAGAACTGTAACCACCTGCAGCCACCTGCACTGAAATAAAGTCATGCTTTAAGAGCAGCCGCCCCGAGGAGAGGAGTCAGTGTAGTGAGAGAGAAGGAAATATTCAGCGTGATAAGGATTACCTGAGGAGAGCGCTCCTGCTTTCAGCTCCTCTTTGGATTTCTCATCAGAAGTGTTGAGGAGCAGCTTCCCCTCAGACCCCCTTCACGCCTCCTCCCCACATACTCCCTGTCCTCCCGAGCTGCCAATCCTCAAATCAATCTGATTGGCTGATCTGACAAAGAGGGTGAAACTGAAGCATCCTGTCGGGCCGTCGTGGCTCTCAGTTACCACGAGGAGACCCCGGAGCCGGCATGGTGCTCCAGCTTCCTCCAGTGCTGCTGCTGCTGAGCGCTTGTATTAAATATCATGAGGCTTTAGAAAGAGAAATGAAACGCTCACGCTCGAGGCAGCTGGCACACGCTGGATCGAGTTAACGTAAATAAATAAACACAGGTTGAGGCCAGGGTTTAACATACATCAGAACCACTACAGCAGGCTACTGCTAGGGCCGACACAAGACCACAACTTCAAACTTCATTGGAAATCAGTGAATGCTGAAACATGTTTCGACAACATGGTGACAAACACAGAAGTCCTGAGCAGCCTGGAGTTTAGAACCAAACTCTGCAGAGTCCTGCACACAGGGAGAAGTCTGGATCTGTCCGGATGGAGTAATCATTTCATTGTTCTGCCATATTTCTCCTTCCTGCCTCTTCTCTTCAGCTGTGTTGTCGATCTGAACTCTGCAGAGGAAAAATCTACATAAAATGAAATATTTAAAGGTCACATATTTAAAATCCTCTTCTCCATGTTCCTCTAACATGTGTCTCTAGTCCGTCTACAAACCCCCCAATGATGAGAAAAGTCCATCCTCTCCGTCTTCTGCCTGCTCCACTTTTTAGAAAATGTGTGCTCAAACAGGCCGTTTGGAGATTTTCCCTTCATGACATCACAAAGGGCAGTAGCCCCTCCCCCAGGTGGGTGACACTCCCACAGCTAGGTGTTTGTTCTGCCCTCTGAGTCTGCCTTCTCACCGTAAACAATATGGCCGTTTTTCAAACCAACCCCTACACCCTCCCCCTCCGTGACGGAGTGCACTCCGTTAGAAGTCACTCTGTCAGCTGACTGAAGTCTCCTCCATCAAGCTGTAGGTAGAGATACAGCAGCAGGCTTTGGGACAAACTTCCCTCTCTCAGGTGGAAACAGGAACTGTGTGTTACCATGGTTACTCAGCGGCATCTTGCGGGAACGGCTTTTTAGATTCCATGCAAATGGAGCTCCTGAAGTCCCAGCAAGAACTGTTGGCAAATCCCCAGTCGCCGCTGCTTGGTCAGGCCTTGTCCTAGCTAATGCGTTCTGTAAAAATCTTTATGTAGCCTAGATTCTTCTTCTTCTTTAGTTATATTAGTGTAGACTTATAACAAAACTATTAGATTGAGCCTACATTGTTTATTGTAATTTATAATTTCAGTTAATTTATTGTAATCTTTAGATCAGGGTGTCCTAAATTAATGCAAAGACAAGGAGACTATCGTTGAACTTCAGAGCAGCACAAAGTCTATTTTTTATTGTTGAATTGAGACAAAACATCAAAAGTAGAAAAATAAGAAATAAATACGAACAGCAACATGATTTAATGTTCTTTTGTTTTTGTGACAGTCCCTGTAAATATAAAACACTTTACAATAAATAAACATAAATTTGATCCTCAGAACACATTTGAAGTTGTTAACGTCTGTATGATGATATTAAATGTCTATCTTAGTTGGAGCAGTGTTTGAACTCACAGGTTGCTGTCTCCATGACGACCGGACACAAGAGGTGTTGCACGTGATCCGAAAGTCATCATCGGTGCAGACTCGCTGGTGGAGGGTTTTATAACCCACTACCACTCCCCACTAGTTGGTTTGGGACGGACTTAAGGGAGAGGGTGTAGTGGGTAGGGAGAGGGTGTAGTGGGTAGTGAGAGGGTGTAGTGGGTAGTGGGTAGTGAGAGGGTGTAGTGGGTAGTGGGTAGTGGGTAGGGAGAGGGTGTAGTGGGTAGTGAGTAGGGAGAGGGTGTAGTGGGTAGGGAGAGGGTGTAGTGGGTAGTGAGTAGGGAGAGGGTGTAGTGGGTAGGGAGAGGGTGTAGTGGGTAGGGAGAGGGTGTAGTGGGTAGTGGGTAGTGGGTAGGGAGAGGGTGTAGTGGGTAGTGAGAGGGTGTAGTGGGTAGGGAGAGGGTGTAGTGGGTAGTGGGTAGGGAGAGGGTGTAGTGGGTAGGGAGAGGGTGTAGTGGGTAGGGAGAGGGTGTAGTGGGTAGTGGGTAGTGGGTAGGGAGAGGGTGTAGTGGGTAGTGAGAGGGTGTAGTGGGTAGTGGGTAGGGAGAGGGTGTAGTGGGTAGTGGGTAGGGAGAGGGTGTAGTGGGTAGTGAGAGGGTGTAGTGGGTAGTGAGAGGGTGTAGTGGGTAGTGGGTAGTGGGTAGGGAGAGGGTGTAGTGGGTAGTGAGAGGGTGTAGTGGGTAGTGGGTAGGGAGAGGGTGTAGTGGGTAGTGAGTAGGGAGAGGGTGTAGTGGGTAGTGGGTAGTGGGTAGGGAGAGGGTGTAGTGGGTAGGGAGAGGGTGTAGTGGGTAGTGGGTAGGGAGAGGGTGTAGTGGGTAGGGAGAGGGTGTAGTGGGTAGGGAGAGGGTGTAGTGGGTAGTGGGTAGTGGGTAGGGAGAGGGTGTAGTGGGTAGTGAGAGGGTGTAGTGGGTAGTGGGTAGGGAGAGGGTGTAGTGGGTAGTGGGTAGGGAGAGGGTGTAGTGGGTAGTGAGAGGGTGTAGTGGGTAGTGAGAGGGTGTAGTGGGTAGTGGGTAGTGGGTAGGGAGAGGGTGTAGTGGGTAGTGAGAGGGTGTAGTGGGTAGGGAGAGGGTGTAGTGGGTAGTGAGTAGGGAGAGGGTGTAGTGGGTAGTGGGTAGTGAGAGGGTGTAGTGGGTAGTGGGTAGTGGGTAGTGGGTAGGGAGAGGGGGTAGTGGGTAGTGAGAGGGTGTAGTGGGTAGGGAGAGGGTGTAGTGGGTAGGGAGAGGGTGTAGTGGGTAGTGAGAGGGTGTAGTGGGTAGTGGGTAGTGGGTAGGGAGAGGGTGTAGTGGGTAGTGAGTAGGGAGAGGGTGTAGTGGGTAGTGGGTAGTGAGAGGGTGTAGTGGGTAGTGGGTAGTGGGTAGGGAGAGGGTGTAGTGGGTAGTGGGTAGTGAGAGGGTGTAGTGGGTAGGGAGAGGGTGTAGTGGGTAGTGGGTAGTGGGTAGGGAGAGGGTGTAGTGGGTAGTGGGTAGGGAGAGGGTGTAGTGGGTAGAGGGTGTAGTGGGTAGGGAGAGGGTGTAGTGGGTAGAGGGTGTAGTGGGTAGTGGGTAGTGAGAGGGTGTAGTGGGTAGTGGGTAGGGAGAGGGTGTAGTGGGTAGAGGGTGTAGTGGGTAGTGGGTAGGGAGAGGGAGTAGTGGGTAGGGAGAGGGAGTAGTGGGTAGGGAGAGGGAGTAGTGGGTAGGGAGAGGGTGTAGTGGGTAGGGAGAGGGTGTAGTGGGTAGAGGGTGTAGTGGGTAGTGGGTAGGGAGAGGGGGTAGTGGGTAGGGAGAGGGGGTAGTGGGTAGGGAGAGGGGGTAGTGGGTAGGGAGAGGGTGTAGTGGGTAGTGGGTAGGGAGAGGGTGTAGTGGGTAGGGAGAGGGTGTAGTGGGTAGGGAGAGGGAGTAGTGGGTAGGGAGAGGGTGTAGTGGGTAGTGGGTAGGGAGAGGGTGTAGTGGGTAGTGGGTAGGGAGAGGGTGTAGTGGGTAGGGAGAGGGAGTAGTGGGTAGGGAGAGGGTGTAGTGGGTAGTGGGTAGGGAGAGGGTGTAGTGGGTAGGGAGAGGGGGTAGTGGGTAGGGAGAGGGTGTAGTGGGTAGGGAGAGGGGGTAGTGGGTAGGGAGAGGGTGTAGTGGGTAGTGGGTAGGGAGAGGGTGTAGTGGGTAGGGAGAGGGGGTAGTGGGTAGGGAGAGGGTGTAGTGGGTAGGGAGAGGGTGTAGTGGGTAGGGAGAGGGTGTAGTGGGTAGTGGGTAGGGAGAGGGTGTAGTGGGTAGTGGGTAGTGAGAGGGTGTAGTGGGTAGGGAGAGGGGGTAGTGGGTAGTGAGAGGGTGTAGTGGGTAGTGAGAGGGTGTAGTGGGTAGGGAGAGGGTGTAGTGGGTAGTGAGAGGGTGTAGTGGGTAGGGAGAGGGTGTAGTGGGTAGGGAGAGGGGGTAGTGGGTAGGGAGAGGGTGTAGTGGGTAGGGAGAGGGGGTAGTGGGTAGTGAGAGGGTGTAGTGGGTAGGGAGAGGGTGTAGTGGGTAGGGAGAGGGGGTAGTGGGTAGGGAGAGGGTGTAGTGGGTAGGGAGAGGGGGTAGTGGGTAGGAGAGGGTGTAGTGGGTAGGAGAGGGGGTAGTGGGTAGGGAGAGGGTTGTAGTGGGTAGGGAGAGGGGGTAGTGGGTAGGGAGAGGGTGTAGTGGGTAGTGGGTAGGGAGAGGGTGTAGTGGGTAGGGAGAGGGTGTAGTGGGTAGTGGGTAGTGGGTAGGGAGAGGGTGTAGTGGGTAGGGAGAGGGTGTAGTGGGTAGTGGGTAGGGAGAGGGTGTAGTGGGTAGGGAGAGGGTGTAGTGGGTAGGGAGAGGGGGGTAGTGGGTAGTGGGTAGGGAGAGGGTGTAGTGGGTAGGGAGAGAGTGTAGTGGGTAGGGAGAGGGGGTAGTGGGTAGTGGGTAGGGAGAGGGGGTAGTGGGTAGGGAGAGGGTGTAGTGGAGAGGGTGTAGTGGGTAGGGAGAGGGTGTAGTGGGTAGGGAGAGGGTGTAGTGGGTAGGGAGAGGGTGTAATGACTGGGTTGAAAAAGACCCAATGACATGGAGCGAGAAAGATCGAATACACCCAAGCGCCTCCCAAAGAGGGGGCGTGGTCAGACACAGCTCATTTACATATTTAAAGGTACAGACACAGAAACAGCCTGTTCTGAGCAGGGCTGAAATAGAGGGGTTTATAGACATGATCAAATACAGGATCAGAGTGGATTTAGAACAAGAAACTTCACACACATGTTTTGAGGAGCTCTGAGACTTATTTAACCTGAAGAAGAGGAGGAGGATATGTGACCTTTGAGTATACACATATGGGAGGGGGGGGCAGTAGGTGTTGTTAGATTTAACAGATGTTTCATGTCATGTGTGTCTCTTCTAAGCTTCTACTGGATTTCTCATTTCTAGTTACAAACTCCTGCACACTGAAGAAATTGCACAAAAAACATTGTCATTATTTTTGTTCGGATATGGGTCAAATGTTTTGGTGACATTTAGTGCTTTCACTCCTGATAAAGAAATCGATACTTTTGATCATTAAAATGATTTGTGGTATCCTGAGTGTCAGTAAACCGGGTTAACCTTAATGACTGGTCGTCCTTTAGTTCACACTCACAGGTAACTCTGAGGAAACACAGCTCAGGGTGGACTTCCTCATGTTCTGTAGAGGATGTTGACGGCAGCAGCGGGTTTCCTATCAAACAATAGCAATAAAAGAATCCACATTGACGGTTTGAGAGACGAGTCTGCTTATTGGTGAGATTTGTCTTTTATTTTATTTAGAAAATCTTGTGAATACAGCAAAGTTTGTGTTTGTTAAAGATAATAAAAACAGCTCAGACAAATGTTTCAGCACGAGTTGGATTTTATAACACGGGTTAACAGAGACACATCAGCTGACGCTCGTTTTTAAAAACAGCTGAAACACAGGAACAGAAGTCCTCCAGAGTCCAGAGAAGTTCAGTCTCTCTCTCTCTCTCTCTCTCTCTCTCTCTCTCGCTCAGTCCTGATGGTGCACACGTTTCCCAGAGTTCCTGCGTCTCTGCGACTTGCTGGTCTTCCTGAATCTGTGTTTTCCCTCCGCGCCGACTGATCTCTTGTCTGTCTGCCGGCCTCGTCCTCCTCCACCTTCCTGCTTCCCTTTCCTCTTCCTCTTGCTGGTGAAGGTGCTGAGCTGAGCCGTCAGGGAGCGGATCCTGGGGGGGGGAGGAAAACAGCTGGAGCGTGAGAGGCTGGAGGACAAAGTTTAAAGAACCAGATCTATTTTAACAGCGCTGTGTTACCCGTTTGTTACCACGGCAACAACAGTAGAAAACTAAAGCTGGAGACGTTATTGCTGTTAAAGCAACGCTGATGCAAAAATTGCAGAATGCACATTGACCTGTAGGGGCAGGGGGCGGAGTCAACACAGCAGCAGGAGATCCTCAGGACACGCTGCTGCTGCTGTTTGAAACTCACCTGGTGCACAAACAGTCGACACGTCTTTACAAACTGAAGTTCTCTCCCTGACATCCCGATAGGTCTGTAAACGAGAGCTCAGGAAAGTGACACATCGTTTCCTGTGATCTGATCTTCCTTCCTATTGGATGCGCTGAGGTGACATCACGGAGTCTAACACATAGACAATGAACGGGCGGGACAGCTGCACGCAGCGCCCGCCACGTTCTTTCTTTGTTTTTATTACAGAATAACAAGAAGTTGTCAGAGCAGAGACCAAAGAGACTCTCACCTGAAGCTTTTCTGTCTTCTGAATGCAGAAAGTAGAAAACTCATCACTGTGACCTGTACACTGACTCAGATCGGACATCTTTGAAGGTGAACAGGTATATCCACTGAAGCTTATTTAGAAAGCTCTGCTACACCTTGTGTTCCTGTGATGTCTTTAAACTGTCTGTGCCTCGTGTCCGCACGGAGCTCGGGGAAAGAGCGTTTCGTTTTGCTGCTCCCTCCTCAGGGAACTTTCTCCAAAATGACTTGAAAATGGCGGATCTCATTTCGCTTGAAGCCTTTGGCTCGATCTTAAAAGATAAAATGTGTTTCTGTAATCTGTGATCAAGATTCTGCACTTTATCTGTAAATCATTTTGCACTTTGTAAATCGTTGTTCTCCCGTCAGTTTGTAAACTGTCTCTTCATCATGTCGTGTTTTTAAGACTGCTGCCCTCTCGGTCAGCTCACCAAGAGATCCTGACCTCAGTGGGTTCTTTATCTAGTTAAATAACAGACGTTCATGTTTCAGATCTTACTTCTTGTTCATGATTGGATTCCCGGCTTTTCTCGGCATTGCCGTTGTTTCCTCCTGCTCTTCCTTCCCCTCCTCCTCCTCGCTCACAGCGGGAACCTTCAAATCAAAGATCCAAACCGTTAAAAAGAGTCAAAGTGGACTCATCGAGATGAAGGTTTTAACGTCTTACAGGATCTGCTGCGGGTCCGAGCAGGTGAGCCCCCGTGAGGTCCAGGTCACTGATGGTCGTCACGGTGACGGTGTGGTTGGGATGGTCGTACTGCACAGACTCTGTGGTGTTGGTTATTCTGTCCTCCAGGTCGTCTTCAGCGTCCTCTGAGGTGAACACAAACACATCGTTAGAGATATTTAAATCTAAAGTTTAAAAAGTGTTTTTCTGACTCACCGAGAGCGTCCGTCCTCTCCTTCAACATCTTGATGTATTCTTTATGTCTCTGAAGCAGAAATCACATTTTAACATCAACAGGTGGATTTATTTAATGTTTAAAACACAGTTTCTCTCTTTCTGTGTTTTTAAAACTCTTTTCTTACTTCTTCTCGGACTCTGATCTGCTCCTCTTTGATCTTCTTGCGGATTTCGTTCACTGCAGCTTTCCTCCTCTCCACCTTCCGTTTGTGGAAACCAGTTAAATATTCTCTGAGAGAAGAAGACAAGAAGAAGAGGAGAAGGAGAGGAGGAGAAGAAGAAGAGAAGAAGAGGAGAAGAAGAGGAGGAGAAGAGGAGGAGGAGAAGAAGAGGAGAAGAGGAGGAGGAGAAGAGGAGGAGAAGAGGAGAAGAAGAGGAGGAGGAGGAGAAGAGAAGAAGAAGAAGAGGAGAAGAAGAGGAGAAGAAGAGGAGGAGAAGAAGAGGAGGAGAGGAGGAGAAGAAGAGAAGAAGAGGAGAAGAAGAGGAGGAGAAGAGGAGGAGGAGAAGAAGATGAGAAGAAGAGAAGAGGAGGAGAAGAAGAGATTAATCAGGTGATGTGTGAAACCGACGATAGACGGAAATATCAGAGTCATAAAACATTTAATAAACTCAAACAAACATTTCACTGTTATATTATAATATATTATATTATAATATATTATATTAAATTATATTATATTAAATTATATTATATTATATTATATTATATTATATTATATTATATTAAATTATATTATATTAAATTATATTAAATTATATTATATGATAATATAATATAATAGGTTATAATATATTATATTATTATAATATAATTTAATATATTATATTATATTATAATATAATATATATTATAATAATAATATAATATAATATAAATAAATATATAATATAATATATATTATAATAATAATATATTATAATAATAATATAATATAATATATATAAATATATAATATAATATATTATAATATAATATATATAAATATATAATATAATATATATTATAATAATAATATATTATAATATAATATAATATATATAAATATATAATATAATATATTATAATAATAATATAATATAATCAAGTTAAAATACTTTGTAGAAAATAACCTGATGATGGGTCAGTAACGGCTAAAGCTAATAAATGAGCTAACGTCTGAAAAACGTGATAAAATAACTGTTTCCGGTGGATAAACTTACTGTCTGTCGTTGTCATCAAATGTCACGATGCACTTATTCTCTCGTTTCTTCGATCCGGGTTTAAATTTTCCCTTTTTGGGCCCATTGTTGTGTTTTTTAAAGTTTTTCATCTTTCACACGTGAGTAAAAACCTTAGGTATAAACAAATCTACTTCCGGCTAGCTCCGTCGAACTCTTAAGACCGACTGGAAACACGGTGCGGAAACTAAAGGTTCCGCTCATATCGTAAAATAAAATATAGAAATAAAAAATGTACAACAATTTATTTCAGACATCAGTTGAATCAGACTCTTCGAGGACGGAGTACGTACCAACATTTCAACAAAAGTAATACAGGAAAACAACGAAATTATAAATAAATGAAAGGAGCAATATGTAACTCTGACAACTTGTGTTCACCATGGGTACTGCAGCCCCCCCCCCCCCCCCCCCACACACACACACAGTAAAGTGCTAATTCTCTTATATAAACAGTCAGTATAGGGGTTGTGTGTTCATACATTCACATTTATGAACAGAGATGATCAGAATAATTTATTTAATAGAAGTTAAATGTTTTTATCTTTTGTTGTTCAGTATTTAATATCATTTCTGGAAAAGGGGGACAGAAAGAAGAATCTTTCATTTCAGTCAGTCAAACATTTCACAACTAAAGACTTTAGGGGGGGAGGGGGAGAGACCGCTCTCCAATGTTTTACATTTAAACTGCAGTATCCATTTTGAACACTAGGTGTCAGAGTTACATACTGCTCTTTATCTTTGTTTTTTAATTCCCATGAGGGGCTCACATAACAAACAGTTCAGCAGTTCGTTCACACACACAAACCTCCTGATAGGAGGAGGAGGAGGAGGAGGAGGAGGAGGAGGAGCGTCATGTGATCACTCAAACATCTGAATGTTTCTCTCTTCACTCTGAGCGTCATGTGATCACTCAAACATCTGAATGTTTCTCTCTTCACTCTGAGCGTCATGTGATCACTCAAACATCTGAATGTTTCTCTCTTCACTCTGAGTTTCTCCTCCAGCCTCCTCGTATTTATTCTGCAGAAAGTCAGAGTGAGCTGATGAGAGAACACAGCAGGATATAATCAGGAGAATTCACCTGGAGCCAGTGGGAGGGGCCAGTGGGAGGAGCCAGTGGGAGGGGGTGGTGACCTTTATTCCCTGTGATCGCTGCACGACCATAGACTGTCTGCATGCCACCTCTACCATCTCCGTGCTCTAATCAACCTGCTGCTGCATGTTTCCTGTTCTCCAGGATGTTCTTCTCCTCTCTTTACTTCACTTTGAGATTCATTGATACAAACACACATATTCTCATCATAGAGTCATATGGAGGACTCGCTATAATGAATTCATCTGACACTTGTGTTCTTTTTACGTCCGGAGACTCCGCCCCCCAGCCCTCCCCTGGCAGCCCTGCAGCGTTCTGCTTTAGACAAAGTGTCAAAGGAATCTTTAAAGCGGTTGTTTTAAGGGAACCCCGTAGCGTCCTGAGGGGAGGAGCTCAGGGCGGCCATGTTTGATTTGGGCCTCTGATTGAACATTATCATTTCTGCAGACGCCACACGGAGGCTCTCTGAGACTTCATAACAAAAATGGCGGTGGTGGCGTTCCTCCCTGAGATTGTTTGTAAACACGATGTGATTGAAATGAAAACCATCTTCTGTCATGTTTTGCTTTATTATAAAAACAAACATTAAAATGTACAAAGAAAGCAAACAAACAAACAAACAGTGTAACATCGTCCAGACGGCGGTGAGATCCTCATGACGACCTCCGTGTCTGCACGCCGTTTAAAAAAACAGAGAAATGACTGAAACATGGAGCCGGTCGTCACGTCTTCAGACATCCTTCAAGTCATCTCACCGTAAGCCCCGCCCCCACAGAAAGCATCTTTAGGAACATTACAGGACGTTACCGTTAAATAAGAAAAGCACAGAAAGAGGAGAGAAGGAGAGCGAGCGACCACGTGTCCCATCAGGAAATATACATCGTGTGTTCTGTGACCGTCGGCGAGCTGGAAGCGCCGCAGCTGTGATTTATGGGTAATAAAATCTGTTTATGTGTGTCGGGGTGTCACCTTAAAGTGGAGACGTCTGACCTAGACGGACAGGAAGCTGTGGAGCGTTCACTTCCTGTGTTCTGCGTCTCTGCTTATTTACAAACTATTTACAACGTAAGGTTCAGACACGTTTCAACATCCTGTTTGAAAACAAAGGAGGGGGGGGGTCATGGGGGGGGTCATGGAGGGGGTCATGGGGAGGGGTCATGGGGAGTCATGGGGAGGTCATGGGGAGGGGGTCATGGGGGGTCATGGGGAGGGGTCATGGGGGGTCATGGGAGGTCATGGGGGGTCATGGGGGGGGTCATTGGGGGTCATGGGGGGTCATTGGGAGGGGTCATGGGGGGTCATGGGGGGTCATTGGGAGGGGTCATGGGGAGGGGGTCATGGGGGGGTCATGGGGCGGTCATTGGGGGTCATGGGGAGGGGTCATGGGGAGGGGTCATGGGGAGGGGTCATGGGGGGTCATGGGGGGTCATGGGGAGTCATGGGGGGTCATTGGGAGGGGTCATGGGGAGGTCATGGGGAGGGGGTCATGGGGAGGGGGTCATGGGGGGTCATGGGGAGGGGTCATGGGGAGGGGGTCATGGGGAGGGGGTCATGGGGGGTCATGGGGAGGGGTCATGGGGGGTCATGGGGAGGGGGTCATGGGGGGTCATGGGGAGGGGTCATGGGGAGGTCATGGGGAGGGGGTCATGGGGAGGTCATGGGGAGGGGGTCATGGGGAGGGGGTCATGGGGGGTCATGGGGAGGGGTCATGGGGGGTCATGGGGAGGGGGTCATGGGGAGGTCATGGGGAGGGGTCATGGGGAGGGGGTCATGGGGAGGTCATGGGGAGGGGTCGGGGGGGGGGGGTGAAGTATTCTCTGATTTCTCCCGCTGCACGCTCGTCTCGTGGTCGTGCAGACAATGAGGTAGATAAGAAGAGACGCTCCTCAGCACAGAAACTCAAATCTGAGCAGGCGGTCGACTCGTCTGATTTCTCGACTCTTCACCTGAGCCTCGCACGCCGCCGGGTCGGGACCAACGGCGCCACTCATGACAGAAAGAACCAACCACGAGGCCCGATGTTGATCAGCAGACGCAACGAGTAACGTCATCAGAATGTTCGACGCATTGGGGAGCCGATGGCCTAGCGGGCTCGATGTACGGAGGCTGTAGGTCGTGGGTTTGAATCCGACCTCTGCCCTTTGCCGCCCCCCCCTCATTAAAATAACTTTAAAACAGTTTCCAGACTTCGATGTGACTGTTTCTAAAACGATACAAATTTAAAATTTTCTGAACAATCAACTGAAGTGAAGCGAACAGAAACGCTCG
>NC_089210.1:569795-593877 GCF_963930695.1 Labrus bergylta | reverse complement strand
TCTTTCTAAACACTCACTGTTCTTCTGGGTCCCCATCTTCAGGGCCAGGTTCTCCTGCCGTAGTTTTTGGTTCATCTGCTGCAGGTACTTGATGTAGTCGATGGCCTTCCTCAGCACGCCCGACTTGTGCATCTGTGAGGAAATCGATCATGTCAAGAAGCGACGCCGTCATCTGACCTTCACTAGAACATACAGAAGTTTCACTTCCTGTTATCGTCTGAGTCACTGACCTTTGCGTCGTTCCCCATGACCAGTCTCTGAGCTCGATGATCTTGTCGTTGATGGATGAGCGGTACCTCTTCTCGATGATGTTGTGGGTCGTCCTCCTCTCGCCCTCCTTCACCACGCCTCCCGGCCCGATCACTCCTCCCATCATCGGTGTTTGCTCCATGCTCACTCTGCCGCCGTTCGAGCAGTGGGAGGAGCCGGGCTGCAGCTGTTTGATTGGCAGCTTGTCTCCTCCGCCCATCATGACGGGGACGGTGGTGAGGATGTTGCTGCTCATCAGCGTCTGGGCAGAAACCCGGAACACTAGATTCAGGGGGGGGGGGGATTCACTCAGAATGGATTAGAGCCACTAACACCTCCATGACCTGAACACCGTGTCATGGTCACATTCACAAAACACAAACACAAACACAAACACAAACACAAACAAAGACAAAAACAAAGGACAAAGACAAACAAAGACAAAGACAAAGACAAAGACAAAGACAAAGACAAACAAAGACAAAGACAAAGACAAAGACAAAGACAAACAAAGACAAAGACAAAGACAAAGACAAACAAAGACAAAGACAAAGACAAAGACAAAGACAAAGACAAAGACAAACAAAGACAAAGACAAAGACAAACAAAGACAAAGACAAAGACAAAGACAAAGACAAACAAAGACAAAGACAAACACAAACACAAACAAAGACAAACACAAACAAAGACAAAGACAAACAAAGACAAACACAAACAAAGACAAAGACAAACACAAACAAAGACAAAGACAAAGACAAACACAAACAAAGACAAACACAAACACAAACAAAGACAAAGACAAAGACAAACAAAGACAAACACAAACAAAGACAAAGACAAAGACAAAGACAAACAAAGACAAACACAAACACAAACAAAGACAAAGACAAAGACAAAAACACAAACAAACACAAACACAAAAACAAACACAAACACAAACACAAACAAAGACAAAGACAAAGACAAAAACAAAGACAAAAACAAAAACAAAGACAAAGACAAAGACAAAAACAAAAACAAACACAAACACAAACACAAACACAACCACAACCACAAACACAAACAAAGACAAAGACAAAAACACAAACAAAGACAAACACAAAAACAAAGACAAACACAAAGACAAAGACAAAGACAAAAACAAAGACAAAGACAAAAACAAAGACAAAAACAAAGACAAACACAAAAACAAACACAAACACAAACACAAAGACAAAGACAAAGACAAAAACAAACACAAAAACAAAAACAAAGACAAAGACAAACACAAAAACAAAGACAAAAACAAAAACAAAGACAAAAACAAAGACAAACACAAACACAAACACAAACACAAACACAACCACAAACACAAACAAAGACAAAAACAAAGACAAAGAAAAAGACAAAAACAAAGACAAACACAAAAACACAAACAAAGACAAAGACAAAAACAAAAACAAAGACAAAGACAAAAACAAACACAAAGACAAAGACAAACACAAAAACAAACAAAAACAAAGACAACCACAAACACAAACAAAGACAAACACAAAAACAAACACAAACACAAACACAAAGACAAAGACAAAAACAAAGACAAAGAAAAAGACAAAAACAAAGACAAACACAAAAACAAACACAAACACAAAGACAAAGACAAAGACAAAGACAAAGACAAAAACAAAGACAAAGAAAAAGACAAAAACAAAGACAAACCACAAAAACACAAACAAAAACAAAGACAAAGACAAACACAAAAACAAACACAAAACAAAAACAAAGACAAAGACAAACACAAACACAAACACAAACACAAACACAACCACAAACACAAACACAAACACAAACACAAACACGTCTGCTCCCCTGAGAAGATTTCCCTTTAAGTCACAGAAACTCTCAACAATCAAAGTTGAATATCTTTGCGTATTTACCGGTACTTGTAGCGCCGTGTTCTGGATGGGCGTGGTTAAGGTGGCGATCCCCTGCGGGACTCTGCATGGTCGACAGCACCTGTGTGCCGTCGGGTTTGAGCGTTGTGAGAACCAGCGAGTCGGTCTTCAGGATCTGAGGCTGCTGGACCAGAACCTGCAGGAAACAAACATTCAGAGTGTAATATGATCGCTTATAGAGATGTAAGTACACGGACGCCACACGACCCCGATCGTGGTGGTCAGATCGCAGATTCAGGTACGTTAAATGATGATGTGTTCAGATCGTTTCTCACAATGGATGGGGTACCTACGGGTACTTGTTGCATCTGCTGCTGCATGACCGCAGCGGGTGCCGTAGAGAGAGTCTGGATCCCGTTGGAGGTCAGAACACGCTGGTGCTGAATGGTCATTGGTTGGAGCTGCTGTGATGTCATAATGCTCTGCATTTGTGTTGGAGGACTTTAAAGGAGGAGACAAAAGAGGTGGGGTTAAACATACTTTTTAAGCACAGCTTCAACTTTAAATAAAAACTATGATTCCTGTGTTAGGTCACCTTGGAAACTAGGGGCGGGGGCTCTGGTGGCAGATGACCGGGTTCTGGATGAAGCGCCCGCCATTGGAGGTGATCATGACGGTTTGGGCCGCCTGCGTCTGGATGGGCAGCGGTGTCTGGCTGTGGGTCTGAACCAGGGTGTGGCCCGGGAAGCTCTGCGTCTGCATGGCGATCCCCTGAGTGTGCATCTGCAGGAAATAAAAATAAAAAGAGTCAGCTCGTTTCCTTCAGAGATGATAAAAGTTTATCTGCATCGTTTGTGTTTATTTCAGACGAGACGGTGAACTCCATCTTTCAGGCTGGATGTTTTTTTGTGCTGAGCTGTGCACAACTGTTTGCAGGGCTGCAGAGCGGGATCATATATTTTACAGTCTGTCGCTGCTCTGGAATCTCTCTCCTGTCAGCAGAAACTTTTCTTTTTTCAAACTGAGAGGACAAGGACAGAAAATAAATCCACACTCTCCACAACAGATAACTAAATCTCAGATGGAGAGGCCGGCGCCCGACCGCTCTCCTCCATCACCGCTGTAGTCTCAACGCCAACATGGAACCACGAGCTCGTCGAAATGTTTCAATACTTTCTCATGCTACGTGTTTGAAAAAGACACAATCTGTTATTTTAATGATCCATTGACTCAAAAAGTGCCAAAGCGGGATATAAAAAACGACATCTGTCTCATAAGAGCGGAGTGTAGGAGAGGAATGAATCCATCAAAGGTTGCAGGAACATCGTCTAATCATCCATCCATTATCTACACCGCTTTCCCTGTTCAGGGTCGCGGGGGGGGCTGGAGCTGATCCCAGCTGTCATTGGGAGGAGAGGCGGGGTTACACCAGTCAATCAGAGCTGACATATAGTTCAACAGCCAATCACAGGGCTGACATATAGAGACAGATAACCAGACACACTCACATTCACACCTACAGACGATTTAGAGTCAGCAGTTAACCTAACGAGCATGTCTTTGGACTGTGGGAGGAAGACGGAGAACCAGGAGAGAACCCACACATGAACAAGGAGAACATGCAGACTCCACACAGAGAGACTCCTGAAGGACGGGGATTCAACCAGGAACCTCCTCACAGAGAGACTCCTGAAGGACGGGGATTCAAACCAGGAACCTCCTCACAGAGAGACTCCTGAAGGACGGGGATTCAAACCAGGAACCTCCTCACAGAGAGACTCCTGAAGGACGGGGATTCAAACCAGGAACCTCCTCACAGAGAGACTCCTGAAGGACGGGGATTCAAACCAGGAACCTCCTCACAGAGAGACTCCTGAAGGACGGGGATTCAAACCAGGAACCTCCACACAGAGAGACTCCTGAAGGACGGGGATTCAAACCAGGAACCTCCTCACAGAGAGACTCCTGACAGACGGGGATTCAAACAGGAACCTCCTCACAGAGAGACTCCCGACAGACAGGGATTCAAACCAGGAACCTCCTCACTGTGAGGGAACAGAGCTAACCACTGCACCACCGTTCAGCAGGAACAAAATCTAAATTGCTAAAATAAAAGAATGTTACAACATGTTTGTGCAGGTTTTGATCCTGTTGGTGTTGTTGATGTTTAAAACTCTTGAGCAAAGCGTTCTGAAGTCTCTCAGTGAGAAGTTTTTACTTGTGTCACACTAAAGATTTGGGGTGTACCTGGAGGGGGGGGGGGGGTCAGAGGGTAAATACCTGGATGGTGGGCTGGGCTGTCTGTGGGGCTGAGGCTGGATGGCTGCACCACCTGAGGCCTCGGCTGGAGGAGCGGAGGGGTGCGGGTCACCTGCTGCCCCGAGGAGACAGCGGTGGGGAGGGGGTCTGTACGGGGGTGAGGGGAGGGGTGAGGGGGAGGGACTGGGGAGAAAGTGTCTGGGAGGGGGTGAGACTACTGTTGGAGCTCTGGTACGCAGCAGGGGTCGGGGTCCGTGGGGTTTGAGGAGTTGGTCTGGGGGCGGGGGTGGTGGAGGCTCCGCTCTGAGCAGAGCCTGCCGAGGCCATCTGGTCCTCAAACAGGTCTGGGAGTCCCGACCTGGTTACTGACGAACTGGAGCATCTCTGTGGAACAGGAGAAACAAAACGAAGGTTACAGTCCATCGGGTTTTATCAAAGAAGTAAAATCATGATCCACTGCAGACGCTCAGGACTTCATCAGTCAAGTCATATTTATTCATA
Organism: Labrus bergylta; assembly: GCF_963930695.1. Classification (NCBI taxonomy): domain Eukaryota; kingdom Metazoa; phylum Chordata; class Actinopteri; order Labriformes; family Labridae; genus Labrus; species Labrus bergylta. Next base: position 588,994 of record NC_089210.1, on the reverse strand, counting down.
AAGCACATTTAAAAACAGCAACAGACATTAAAAAAACAAAAAACAACTTGATATCACAACGTCCACAGAAAGAGAGAATATGTATACATAAAGAAAGAATAAAGAAAGAAAGCAACAAAGGAACCTGAAAGAAACGGTCTATTCAGGACCAGAGGACTCAAATGCTAAAATATAAAAGTATGTCTTGAGACAGGATTTAAAAGAGTCAACAGAGGGGTGCAGACCTGATGGGATGAGGGGGGCTGTTCCACAGTTTAGGGCAGGGTCCGAAATTAACTTTATGACTCACCAGCCAAGGTGGCAGGTAGATGAAAAATTCACCTGCCAAACATATTTTTTTACCGGCCAAAATAACAAATTGTGTTTTTGTGTCCTATACACATCTGTTACAGTACATTTAATTGAGAAGGCATTATGTTCTGTTTAATCAATAAAACATTTAAGTCACAGATTTGATCACGTCATCAGATCAGGAAATTGAGAAATTGTAAAAAAATATATATTTGCTGGCCTTTATTTTTTTCCTAATGTGTTATTTGTAGGCAGTAGTTTCCAGAACTTTGACCTAACACCACAGCAACAATAAACATGTTGTCATGGCAACTGCCTCCAATGACTCGTCCCGTTACAAATATCGAAGGGAGGATGTCTCTGTCTTTCATAACTGTTGGAAATGTTGGAGGTAATATTAGTACTCACAGAATCTATAAAGAAAGGTTCATCTGAAAGTCTCCGTGCAGAGGGAGGGAACCATCGTCTATCAAGTTCTGTATTTGTGAACAATGTGGAGAAACCTGTCGGGCATCATTTCTCATAAATAAATAAATGATGACTTCACTGAAACCTTTAAGCTCAGGAGAAGGCTACTCCCAGCGTGGAGATAATCATCTTTATACTCGGCTCACTGAGTGTCCTTGACAGAGAACCTGTCCTCCACTGGAGCTTCACTCAGCCTTGAATCGGCACATGATCACTCGCACACAGCTACTATGGAGGTCGTAAATCAGTGCACTGATTGTCCTTGAAAGCAAAAGGCCTTCAGGAGGACGGCCTTGAAGAAGTGTCGTAATCTTACTGATGGCCCACAAAGACAAGATAAAAAAAGTATTTAGATAAAGACTCTCTAACAGCACTGACGGATCGAAGGAACCGTAATGATGAAGAACGTGCACTAAAAACCTGATTCTACACCTTCAAGAAGCAGCTGATACACGGGCTGTTTGTTTTACAACCTGTGATCCAACCTATCAGAGACTGTGCCTCGACAAGGTCCAATCAGTGAGATGATAAAGGTATCTTACTATTTGATCACTAAGGAAACATGCTATGTTGAAGTGCTGGCTTCTCTGACAACAATGCAGCAGCCAGTATGTCCTCCTTCTAACTTTAGATTCTGCTCCTGAATGCTCTGGAGCCGTTTTGGACTCCCCTCGGTTGTCAGATATGAGAGCAGTTATCAGGTCAACAGGTGTTGCAGTGATGGAAGCGGTCAAGAGAAGTGGTTCAGATAGAAGTGATTGTACCCGACCTAAAAAGCTCTGCATGTTTCTAATAAGCTCCACGAGCAGAAACGTGCTCAAACTAGGATCAATATTGGAGATGCTTTTGAAAAATGGAGAGAGGTTAGAACACAGAAAGGTTTACAGACCCATGCAGAGCTGGATAAACACTGAAGCTTCAGAGTCCACCACATGGTGACCTGCGTGAGCATCCACTCTCAAAGTGAATAAACTAGGTTATAAGATTATCCCAACGGTCCCTGTTTGAGGTTTAAATGTTTTGTTGTATCACTTTAGTGTCAAACAGGACTTTGGAACTTAAAGGCTTTTGACAAGTCCCTGACAGGGTCCATGTGGTAAAAAAAAAATCACTGCCTTTGTTGATCTAAATCACAGATACGAACAGAGTCTGCAGCCTTGGACTCAGTCTGACTGGACAAAAGAGAGAGAGAGAGAGAGAGAGAGAGAGACAGAGAGAGAGAGAGAGAGAGAGAGAGACAGAGAGAGAGAGAGAGAGAGAGAGAGAGACAGAGAGAGAGAGAGACAGAGAGAGAGAGAGAGAGAGAGAGACAGAGAGAGAGAGAGAGAGAGAGACAGAGAGAGAGAGAGAGAGAGAGAGAGACAGAGAGAGAGAGAGAGAGAGAGAGAGAGAGAGAGAGAGAGAAGAGAGAGAGAGAGAGAGAGAGAGAGAGAGAGAGAGAGCGCAGACTATCTTCTGCTCAGAGAGGTCTGAGGATGGGAAGAGAACTCTGATTAGGAAATGTAATTAGAGATAAACATTAAGGAGCATCAGTAACACAGTGAGCTGATGTAAACAGAACTGTTTAATTTAAACTACATTACACTGGACCATTAGGAGTTTCCCTTCTCTTCACACAGAGACGTTAAGTCACTGTGATGTGATAAACCTTCATTTGAACCTGGGGGAGAAAGTTCACATTCAAACTGTAATGAGCCGTTGGATTTCAAAAAGTCTATCAGAGCAGCTGACGGTCTGAAGTAGTTTGCAGTTTGCTCCAGCAGAGGGCGCTCTCAGTGTGAATTGACCATTGCACAAGTTAGTTTGTTGCCCTTTTTTCGTTTTTTAAATTCTATCAGAGCCGCTGAAGAGAGACAGGAAATGTTAGGAGGAGAGCGAGGGGGACGACATGTAGCGAGGGCCGAGGTCGGATTTGAAACCTTTGGCCGCTGAGACGAGGAATACAGCCTCCGTACGTGGGACACACAACATAACCGCTATGCTATCAGACAACGCCATTACATGAACCTTTGACCTCAGTAAATGGAGACAGTACTGTTGTGGCAAAAGCAACGAGGGTGCGATCCAGATGCAGACTGACATGAGAGAGACTTGTCTCTCTGCAGACAGCATCTCACTGATTGGGTGGAGAAAAACAGGGTCACCACAAACCTGCAACTCTCCAAGATGGCTCGCAAATATTTGTGTTTACCAGTAACATCTGTGCGCTCTGAACGAGTGTTCTCATCAGCAGGTCATATTGTAAATATGAAGATCCTGATAAAGTTTAAAGACTTAAGTTCCTGGGAAAAGATCTTTAAAATAATTTGGTTCTTTTGGATCGTAAACAGGTTTTCAGTTTTAGCCTCGTTATTTCTTATTTTGTGTCCGTGTGGCGGGGAGGGAGGGACATTATGTAAAGCTTTGGTTCTCTTCATCTAACCATTTCAAGAAAATATTTTGTTGAGGACCCCAAAAGGCAACTAGAAACAACAGGATATACTTTCCAGGTTGTAACTTACGACAGAGAAGTTCACAGTGATAAAAGAACGTAAACCGTAGAAGACTGTAGCAGACTGAAGGACACAGACAGAAGGTAACATTTCCCAACCTGTCAAACACACACACATTAAACCAGCAGACACACTAGACCTTGCACTTGCTCTGCACGCCACTGTACACCTCCACGGGGGGCGACTGTTCATGACAGAAGGGACAAAGCCGCTCGGAGCCACGATGGCCTCAGACGAGCTGACACAAAGACCAAAGGGGGGGGGGGGGGGGGGGGGGGGGCAGGTTCATCAGACGCTCAGCACAAAAAGAACAGGTTATGTAACCTCCTCTGCAGTTGCTAAGAGAATAATTGGGGGAGGGAGAATGTGGGAAGGGTCCATGGGCCTCTGCGACCTCACATTCAACGAGGCGCACATGTCTGAGAAACAAAGCTTATGTGGACCTCTGGAGGTCTGCAGAGAACCATCAGCAAAGAGACGTTTCAGAGCTCAAGAACTGAGAGAAAGTGGATTTTATATCAAGTGAGAAAAAGTTCTCCGGAGACAGCTGTAGGCCAATAAGAGCCTGAGTCAGACTTCAATATGATCCATATCTGTTTCGATACCATGGTAACTAAAAAATATAAGTTATAGACCCCCAATATGTGGTAATTACTAGTTTTTAATAACTCCTGCAGGCTGTCTAAAAGGCACAGACGTGTTGGTATTGATTTACAATCCATGCACGGTGCCAGAGTACGGTACGTTTGTGTTCACACTGACCAAATGAGCTCGAGTCCCTAACGTGAAACCACCCCAAGACAGGATACGCGAAAATGAACCGATACCGATTCTTGTTTTGATACCACGACAACCAAAATAGAAGTTCTGGTCACCTAATGTTGAGTAATTTCTTGTTTTTAAGTTCCTGCAGACCGTCTAAAATAAACAAGACGCTTTGGTCTGCAGGAGTCTTCCTCTTCCTCTCCTGCACACAGACGTAGTTTATTTAAAGTTTGGGGACCCATCGATAACTAGCTGAACTCAGGTGTGCACGGCCTGGCTGCACCTGAACTCCTCAGATGTGTCCCAGGATATCTGAACATTCCTTCCTTTCACTCAGTGATTATGAGATGTTACATAACTGAGGCCGGAGGCTTTAACTGCTGTCTGCTCATTCAGACCCCGTTTAGAAGGAGAACTCCCTCCAGAGACTAAAGGCAGGTGATGCTGTGAACACAACGGTCTGTTTTATTCATATCAGTGAGTAGGATGAACCCACAGCCCGCCATCGCCAGAGGACAAACACAGTGTAACCATCTCCCTCTGTCTGACACACACACGGGGACCCCAGCAGTCCGGTCTGCTGATTTAGCGCTCGCTCGAATTCCAGCCTAATGGAAATCTGGTGACTCTGCACCAGCCGGCACTTCACCAAAATCCAAGTGCATTCACGCTGTGCCAAGAGGGGAAGCGTGTATTGATAAGAGATCAGGAGGCTGTTTGTTCAGCGGCTGCAGAGCGGAGCACTCGATGGGAACAGAGAGAACCTTTTAGCAAACATGCTGCAGAATAAAAACCATACCATAAAACAAGTCTTCACATTCAAGTCTTCAATCTAAATCATTCATTCTTATTGGTTTTGTTTTTTATTCAGCTGCTAGACATAATCAGTAACCTAAACATTTAAAAAAAAAAAGAAGCATTTACCTCTAGCCCCTAGTGTTTAAAATGGGTACTGCAGTCCAGATTCTAAACATCATAGAGAGCTGTCCCCCCCCCCCTCTCTAGAGTGGATGCTCACTCAGGTCACCATGTGGTGGACTCTGAAGCTTCAGTGTTTATCCAGCTCTGCATGGGTCTGTAAACCTTTCTGTGTTCTAACCTCTCTCCATTTTTCAAAAGCATCTCCAATATTGATCCTAGTTTGAGCACGTTTCTGCTCGTGGAGCTTATTAGAAACATGCAGAGGCTTTTTAGGTCGGGTACAATCACTTCTATCTGAACCACTTCTCTTGACCGCTTCCATCACTGCAACACCTGTTGACCTGATAACTGCTCTCATATCTGACAAACAGAGGGGCGTCCAAAACGGTTCCAGAGCATTCAGGAGCAGAATCTAAAGTTAGAAGGAGGACATTCCACGTCACCACGTCACTCGTCACCTCTTCACCACGTCACTCGTCACTACGTCACTCGTCACCACGTCACTCGTCACCTCTTCACCACGTCACTCGTCACCTACGTCACTCGTCACCTCTTCACCACGTCACCTCTTCACCACATCACTCCTCACCTCGTCACTCGTCACCTCTTCACCACGTCACTCGTCACTACGTCACTCGTCACCTCTTCACCACGTCACTCCTCACCTCGTCACTCCTCACCTCTTCACCACGTCACTCGTCACTACGTCACTCGTCACCACGTCACTCATCACTCCTCACCACATCACTCCTCACCTCGTCACTCCTCACCTCTTCACCACGTCACTCGTCACTACGTCACTCGTCACCTCTTCACCACGTCACTCCTCACCTCGTCACTCCTCACCTCTTCACCACGTCACCTCTTCACCACGTCACTCGTCACCTCTTCACCACGTCACCACATCACTCGTCACTCGTCACCACGTCACCTCTTCACCACATCACCTCTTCACCACATCACTCGTCACCACGTCACTCTTCACCACGTCACTCGTCACCACGTCACCTCTTCACCACATCACCTCTTCACCACGTCACCTCTTCACCACGTCACTTGTCACCACGTCACCTCTTCACCACATCACTCGTCACTACGTCACTCGTCACCACGTCACTCGTCACCTCTTCACCACGTCACTCGTCACCTCTTCACCACATCACTCGTCACCACGTCACTCGTCACCTCTTCACCACGTCACCTCTTCACCACATCACTCGTCACCACGTCACCCGTCACCTCTTCACCACGTCACCTCTTCACCACATCACTCGTCACCTCGTCACTCGTCACCACATCACCACGTCACCTCTTCACCACGTCACCTCTTCACCACGTCACTCGTCACCACGTCACTCGTCACCACGTCACTCGTCACCACGTCACTCGTCACCTCTTCACCACGTCACTCGTCACCACGTCACTCGTCACCACGTCACTCGTCACCACGTCACTCGTCACCTCTTCACCACGTCACTCGTCACCTCTTCACCACGTCACTCGTCACCTCTTCACCACATCACTCGTCACCACGTCACCACGTCACTCGTCACCACATCACTCGTCACCACGTCACCACATCACTCGTCACCTCGTCACTCGTCACCACGTCACTCGTCACCTCTTCACCACGTCACCTCTTCACCACGTCACTCGTCACCACGTCACTTGTCACCACATCACTCGTCACTACGTCACCTCTTCACCACATCACTCGTCACCTCGTCACTCGTCACCTCTTCACCACATCACTCGTCACCACGTCACTCGTCACCTCTTCACCACGTCACCTCTTCACCACATCACTCGTCACCTCTTCACCACGTCACCTCTTCACCACGTCACTCGTCACCTCTTCACTCGTCACCACGTCACTCGTCACCACATCACTCGTCACCACGCCACTCGTCACCACATCACTCGTCACTCGTCACCTCTTCACCACGTCACTCGTCACCACGTCACTCGTCACCACATCACTCGTCACCTCTTCACCACGTCACTCGTCACCTCTTCACCATGTCACTCATCACCTCGTCACCACGTCACTCGTCACCTCTTCACCACATCACTCGTCACCTCTTCACCACATCACTCGTCACTCGTCACCTCTTCACCACATCACTCGTCACTCGTCACCACGTCACTCGTCACCTCTTCACCACATCACTCGTCACTCGTCACCACATCACTCGTCACCACGTCACTCGTCACCTCTTCACCACGTCACTCGTCACCTCTTCACCACATCACTCGTCACCTCTTCACCACATCACTCGTCACTCGTCACCTCTTCACCACATCACTCGTCACCACATCACTCGTCACCTCTTCACCACATCACTCGTCACTCGTCACCTCTTCACCACATCACTCGTCACCTCTTCACCACATCACTCGTCACTCGTCACCACATCACTCGTCACCACGTCACTCGTCACCTCTTCACCATGTCACTCATCACCTCGTCACCACGTCACTCGTCACCACGTCACTCGTCACCTCTTCACCACATCACTCGTCACCTCTTCACCACATCACTCGTCACCTCTTCACCACATCACTCGTCACTCGTCACCACATCACTCGTCACCTCGTCACCATGTCACTCGTCACCTCTTCACCACATCACTCGTCACCTCTTCACCACATCACTCGTCACTCGTCACCACATCACTCGTCACCTCGTCACCATGTCACTCGTCACCTCTTCACCACATCACTCGTCACTCGTCACCACATCACTCGTCACCTCGTCACCATGTCACTCGTCACCTCTTCACCATGTCACTCATCACCTCTTCACCACATCACTCGTCACCTCTTCACCACATCACTCGTCACCTCGTCACCACATCACTCGTCACCTCTTCACCATGTCACTCATCACCTCGTCACCACGTCACTCGTCACTCGTCACCTCTTCACCATGTCACTCATCACCTCTTCACCATGTCACTCATCACCTCTTCACCACATCACTCGTCACCTCTTCACCACATCACTCGTCACTCGTCACCTCGTCACTCGTCACCACGTCACTCGTCACCACATCACTCGTCACCTCTTCACCACATCACTCGTCACCTCTTCACCACATCACTCGTCACTCGTCACTCGTCACTCGTCACCACATCACTCGTCACCACATCACTCGTCACCTCTTCACCACATCACTCGTCACCTCGTCACTCGTCACCACGTCACTCGTCACCACATCACTCGTCACCACATCACTCGTCACCTCTTCACCACATCACTCGTCACTCGTCACTCGTCACCACGTCACTCGTCACCACATCACTCGTCACCTCTTCACCACATCACTCGTCACCTCGTCACTCGTCACCACGTCACTCGTCACCACATCACTCGTCACCTCTTCACCACATCACTCGTCACCTCTTCACCACGTCACTCATCACCTCGTCACCACGTCACTCGTCACTCGTCACCACGTCACTCGTCACCACGTCACTCATCACCTCTTCACCACGTCACTCGTCACCACGTCACTCGTCACCACATCACTCGTCACCTCTTCACCACATCACTCGTCACCTCTTCACCACATCACTCGTCACCTCGTCACTCGTCACTCGTCACCACATCACTCGTCACCTCTTCACCACGTCACTCATCACCTCGTCACCACGTCACTCGTCACTCGTCACCTCTTCACCACGTCACTCGTCACCACGTCACACGTCACCTCTTCACCACGTCACACGTCACTCGTCACCTCTTCACCACGTCACACGTCACCTCTTCACCACGTCACTCGTCACCTCTTCACCACGTCACCTCTTCACGTCACTCGTCACCACGTCACACGTCACCACGTCACACGTCACTCGTCACCTCTTCACCACGTCACTCGTCACCTCTTCACGTCACTCGTCACCACGTCACACGTCACCACGTCACCTCTTCACGTCACTCGTCACCACGTCACACGTCACCACGTCACACGTCACCACGTCACTCGTCACCTCGTCACCACGTCACACGTCACCTCGTCACTCGTCACCACGTCACTCGTCACCTCTTCACGTCACTCGTCACCTCTTCACGTCACTCGTCACCACGTCACTCGTCACCCGCGTCACTCGTCACACGTCACTTGTCACCTCTTCACCACGTCACCTCTCGTCACCACGTCACTCGTCACCTCTTCACCTCGTCACCTCTCGTCACCACGTCACTTGTCACCTCTTCACCTCGTCACCTCTCGTCACCACGTCACTTGTCACCTCTTCACCACGTCACCTCTCGTCACCACGTCACTCGTCACCTCTTCACCTCGTCACCTCTCGTCACCACGTCACTCGTCACCACGTCACTCGTCACCTCTTCACCACGTCACTCGTCACCACGTCACTCGTCACCTCTTCACCACGTCACCTCGTCACCACGTCACCTCTTCACCACGTCACTCGTCACCTCTTCACCACGTCACTCGTCACCACGTCACACGTCACCTCTTCACCACGTCACTCGTCACTCGTCACCACGTCACTCGTCACCTCTTCACCACGTCACCTCTTCACCACGTCACACGTCACCTCTTCACCACGTCACTCGTCACTCGTCACCACATCACTCGTCACCTCGTCACTCGTCACCACGTCACTACGTCACCTCTTCACCATGTCACTCATCACCTCGTCACCACGTCACTCGTCACCTCTTCACCATGTCACTCATCACCTCGTCACCACGTCACTCGTCACCTCTTCTCGTCACCACGTCACTCGTCACCTCTTCACGTCACTCGTCACCTCTTCACGTCACTCGTCACCACGTCACTCGTCACCGCGTCACTCGTCACACGTCACTTGTCACCTCTTCACCACGTCACCTCTTCACCACGTCACCTCTTCACCACGTCACCTCTCGTCACCACGTCACTCGTCACCTCTTCACCACGTCACCTCTCGTCACTCGTCACCACGTCACCTCTTCCATTAAAGCCTCTTTAAATATTCTGCCCACAAGGAAATATCTTGTGGCTTTTTTATTTTTAGCTTTTTGGACTTCAGGGACTCCGTAGGTCTCGATATTGTTTGATGAATATATTAATCATCATATTCTGGGATCATGACATTTAAAGATGTTCCTCCAGCTGAACATCGACCAGATGAGTCATGAATACTTAGAACACCTCTTCACAACAACAACAACAACAACAACAACAACAACAACAACAACAACAACACGGAGCTCCACCAGCAGCGTCACCCGGACTCACCGTCGATGTCTCCCAGAGTGAACTCGTCTCCTAACTCCGCTAAAGTGGAGTCCATGTTGTCGATGGTGGGGATGAAGTCTCCGCCGTCCATCCTGTCGGCGGCTCGTCGCCCCGGTGTGACCGGGAGGGAGGACACGAACACGGCCCACAACAACCGTTAATGTCGATGATTCTGTCCGGAACACGACCGCGCAGCCTCAGAGGAGGCAGACTTCTACGGCGATGAATTCATTCACATCAATTGATGCTTAACACGGCGCCATCTTGTTTTACGCTGTTTGCGTCATTCACAAACAGACGCTGTGGTCCAGGGCGTTCTCTGATTGGCTCAGAGCTAGCTGTTGTTGTCATGAGACCAGTCCTCGTCGTCCAATGAAAAGGTCGCATTTAGCGTGGTCTGATAGTACGTCAACATGGGAAGCTCCTGTTGTTTACAAACCGCGCCCCCTACGTTCATGAATAGAAGTGAACGTCATGACGGAAACAGCCCTTCACAATAAAATGACACTGAGTTGTAAATAAAATATAAATTATAATAAAAATATATAAATAATACATTAAGCCCTTAATCATTTAATGATACACTTAAATATAAATACATTATAAATATAATTCATATATATATATATATTTTTTTTTTTACTTAACTTTTATTTAACCAGTAAAGAAAACTCATCGAGATTAAAAATCTCTTTCCTGAGTGTCCTGGCATGACGGAATATCTAAACACAGTCACAGAAAACTGATCAGGTCGTAGTATCAGCAGTTTCATATAAAAACATTTCAAATAAAACATCAGACCCGAGCGTGTGAAGTGATGAAAGTTTATTTCACTGCAGAACATTTTAAACAATTTCAACTTTGAAATCTAAATTTATAACTTTTAAAACACGTGTTTGGTTTCATTTTACAACAAGTGAAAACACTTCAATTTTCATCAGCCAGTAAGAAATCAGCTTTTAATACTTCAGTCCTTTTGTTCCTTAATGCTCAGCCATGACTTCAAGAAGAGTTAATAATGACATCGCCTCTTAATAGTACTCACATCAGCCTTCAGAATCTCCTGTTTTATATTTATTACTTTTCAAAAATAAAAGCAGAAAAATCATTCATGTTTCTCAATTCGATTTAGACTTGATTTATGATATATTTATGTGTCCCACATTCTTCCTTTAAAGTGTGTTTTTAAATCAAGAGAGACAACCCAAAAGCTTTAATGTGACCGTTTACTTGATTAGCTATTAGTTGCGTCATCTCAACAAACATCTGCAATTGTAATTTCTAGATCTGCCTTTCGATCATTCCTACACATGATACCAAGTCTGTCAAACACAGGTACGTTTGTGTTTCCATGGCAATAACAACATGTCCATCCTTCACTCAAGCGTCTGTGACGAGTAGTTCTTGATTCCAAGGCCAGAAAAAAACAGCACAACGATCTCATCCAGTGGATTCTGAGACTTTAGGATCTATTTGTTCCAGTAGATCTCATACGACTTCTTCTCTGAGAAACTGGCCTCTGTCGCTCCTGTTCCACTTCTCACTCTTTCTTTTACCACCTTCACCACCAGACCACCGGCCAGGGCGATGCCTGCTGCAGCCTTACCGATCTCAGCCACTGCGCTCAGGAAGCATGTTGTTGCTCTCACTGTGCCCAAGGGATCTGACACAACTGTGTTTGTCACTGATGTCATACTGGGCCCTGTTATTCCACACAGCGCACCAGGAGACCCTGCAGCAGATGCAGCTGCTCCTGTAGCAGATGCAGCTGCTGCAGCAGGAGCAGCACACTGAGTAGTTGCTGCTCCTGCACTCAGACTCCCCACAGCGCCTCCTGCATGCTGCCCTGCTGCTGAAGCTAAACTCTGAGATACAGAGGCGTTCACTACACCCGCTGCTCCTGCTGATGCGGTTTCAGTTCCACTGAGGGCTGCAGTGCTCCAAGCTGCTCCCTCCAGAGCTGCACCCAGAGCAGCTCCAGCTCCTAGGGTGCCTCCCACACCCGCTGCCATCCCAACAGCAGAGACTCCGATGAGGCTGACCTGCCCCAGGGCATCCAGTGCGCCTTCACCGGGACTCTCAGCCTCAGCACCAGCAATCGCTCCAACAGAACCGCCCAAAACTCCACCTGTTGCTGCGCCGAGAGCCAATGCAGTTTTCCCCGAGGCCGCCGCCACTATGGCCCCCACAGCTTTCCCCACACCTGTTCCTCCGGCTACAGACATCCCAGCTAACTGACCTGCAGCGAAGCCCACAGAGTTCCCCATCAGAGACGCCCCGGCTGCAGCAGCTAAAGGGGCAGCTGCCCCAAACACTGCTCCAACAGCCATCCCTGTGGCTCCAGCAGCCACCAAGATCTTCACTCTGTGCAGAACTTTAGCCGAGAGAGCCGCCTCCCTCCTGAACGATGAGCGGAGAGACTGTCGCCTTCCCACCGCTCTGCTGCTCTCTCTGCGTCTGCCTCTGAACTGCTCCCTGCACTGTTTCACTCCGTCCCTCAGGAAGCTGAAGGTGCTGCATCTGCTCTCCTCCCTCCACCTCTCCACCCTAAAGTCCTCGTCGCTCCCTCTCCTGACCTCCTGTGATCCACCTGCTCTGTTTGACTCCAGGTCACACTTCCTTCGTTTTGTAAGAGTAGTCTGCTCCTCCAAGCTGCAGCTGACCCCCCCTTGTTCCTCCCCCTCTGCTTGCCCTCTCTCCATCATCATCCTTCTCTGCTCCTCCCTGATTGCAGCTTCTGCCTCTAAAAACATCTCGTTGGTATAGAACCCTGTGCTTGTCTGTTTCACCATCTCGTACACCTTTGTTAACAGTTCTTGAACCTGTGCAGAGTTACCAGGGTCCTTGTTGTTGAGTACGTGGTACCGCCCCCCACACCTGTCAATCAGAGCCGTCAGTCCAGCTGGTGCAGTCTCCCTCAGGTACTCTTCAATCCCCATCCCCTCCAGGTCATCGCCCCTGGTAAAAAGAAGCAGGGTGTGCTGACGGAGAGCAACCTCCCCAAATATCTGCACCAGCTCCCGGGCGGCCTGGTGTTCACTGTCAGTGTATCGTCCTACAGGCACCACCAAGAGGAACGCATGAGGCCCGGGGGCGGAGAGAGACACACACGTAGCGATCTCTGCATGAATCTGCTCCACACTGAGGTGAGTGTCCCCAAAACCCGGCATGTCGACCACGTTGACCCTCCTCATCCTCCTCTGTGAGAGAGTCTGTCCTTCCACTTTGTCGTCCTCTTCCTCGGCGAGCTCGGTGCTCGCCAGCTGACACACCTGGGTGACAGAACGGGCGCTGACCTGTGACAGGAACTCCCTTCGACCCAGGATGGTGTTTCCAGAAGCACTCTTTCCAGATCCCGTCTTTCCAATGAGGACGAGCCTGAGTCCTTCACCCCAACTGGTTTCAGAGTCTCCTTCCTTCTCGCCCTCCATCAGAGCCTTCATTTTCTTCTCTTCGCCCCCTGGTGAGAAAACCAGAGCAACAGAAACTGTCTGTAACTGTCTTTTCTTTAAATGCACCTTTAGCATGTCATTGTCTTCAAAAGAGCTCAAATTAGACCCTCTCATATCACTAAACTAATGTAGGACATAAAGTGGTGACGTGTATCTGAACACCTTTTCTAAATTGGAGTGATTGTCCCGGGTTTTGTTGTACTTCAAACCTTTAATGTAGCGTGTTTTAAAATCATGACCCTCTGTCATTAAAAGGTACAGAATGTAATAATACTGTATTTAAATGTTGGTGAAAACACAACATTTAAATACAGTATGTAATAATACTGTATTTAAATGTTGGTGAAAACACAACATTTTGATCACTGTATGTGACTGACATCAAATTAAAAAGTTCATAATGGGACTTTTTGGTCAGATAAAGTAATCTAATCTAAATAACGGTTAATGTATCTGTAATTTATTAAAACAGAGAGTTTAATGTGGCGTGTAAAAACCTAGAAACGTTTATTTGTCAGGAAGCTTCTGAACATGAACAGGTTAGGGTCAAAGCTAGCGTTACAAACTACCTGCCGGTGTTGTGTTGTAAAGAGTGACCTTGTTAACTGGAGACTTCCGGCCCAGTCTGTCTGCGGTTGTCGTGGTTACGAATCGTACGACAGATGTTGAAGACGGAAAAGTGTCCTGACTAATTCCTCTTTTTGTGTTTTTCAATAACGAAATATCTGATGAGTAATAATTATAAAAGACTAAACATAAAGACATTAGTTTGGACACTTTCGGAACTCAACATCTGATGCTACTGAAAAGTCGCCAGTTGACACGGTCACTCTTTAAACCGTAACACCGGTATAAACTCGTTTATTCGACCAAAACTTGTCCGTAAACCAAAAATCAAACATCACATATAAAGATCAAGATTTAATCCGTAATGTTATGTCGATATTTACTGTTTTAAAGTGAACTAATAATAAGAACTGACAGCAAAAAGCTAACTACGCATATAGAGGGGGTTAGCTTTAGCTGCTAACTTCTGACGAAGGAGCAACAATCAGGAGATGAACTCTTACCGGAGTCCACGTTTAAAGACATCTCTCCTAACAACGCAGCTTGCTCTCTACATTCAGGCTTTGTGGGACACTTTCTGGGTGTTTCGTTCGCTTTGGTAGCTACATGTTGTTGAGCTGCTGAGCTAAAAACAAAACCATCAGATTTCCTGTTTAAAGAGAAGCTGCTGTCTGCCCCCTGTCGGCTCATCAAACACATCAAACACATCAAACAAACTCATCAAACACATCAAACACATCAAACAAACTCATCAAACACATCAAACAAACTCATCAAACTCATCAAACACACTCATCAAACTCATCAAACACATCAAACTCATCAAACACATCAAACAAACACATCAAACACATCAAACAAACTCATCAAACACATCAAACAAACTCATCAAACTCATCAAACACATCAAACAAACTCATCAAACTCATCAAACACATCAAACAAACTCATCAAACACATCAAACAAACTCATCAAACACATCAAACACATCAAACACATCAAACAAACTCATCAAACACATCAAACAAACTCATCAAACACATCAAACAAACTCATCAAACACATCAAACACATCAAACACATCAGACACATCAAACACATCAAACACACTCATCAAACACATCAAACACATCAAACAAACTCATCAAACTCATCAAACACATCAAACAAACTCATCAAACACATCAAACAAACTCATCAAACACATCAAACAAACTCATCAAACACATCAAACACATCAGACACATCAAACAAACACATCAAACACATCAAACACACTCATCAAACACATCAAACACACTCATCAAACTCATCAAACACATCAAACAAACTCATCAAACACATCAAACAAACACATCAAACACATCAGACACATCAATCAAACACATCAAACACATCAATCAAACACATCAAACACATCAATCAAACACATCAAACACATCAAACAAACACATCAATCAAACACATCAATCAGACACATCAAACACTTTACATATCAGTCACTTTATTTCAATAAACTTGATAACAAAATGGCTTGTTCATTCTGCAGTAATGATCTTCTTTCCTCTGAATATACTGATAGTTTTTATAACAGTCGTAATAATATTTTATAATCACATCAATCTCAATCTACGGAGGCCGATCTGGGTCACTCACGAGCAAGAAATAATCAGAGGAGGGTTAGTTTCATTAAGAAGTTCCAGAAATAAAGTCTAGATGTCAAGAAATAAAGAAGTGTAGAAGAAAACGTTGAAATGTTAAGAATAAAGTTGATATGTAGAGAAAAAAGTAAAAAAATCTAAATGTTCAGAAATTATTCCACATTGGAGAGAAAAACACACGGTCGAAAGTCAAAATCTAAATGTGGAGGATAAAAGTAGAAAGACTAAGAAATAAGTTGAATACAATTTGTTTTAATTCTCAAAATTGTATTTAAATTGTATTTTTTCCTGAAATTTACTTTTTTTCTCAACATTTCGACTTTTTTCGAGTGCATATTGAAATTAAAATCTTCCTCCTTTCATATGTATTTCTCATGTTTGGCCCTAATCCTCTTCCGTACAATTCCATTTAAACCATTTTAATGACGATTGCCATAAAACAAAATAAAACAAAATAATGAAAACACAGAAACAGGTGCTGCTGCTAGATGAAGAGTCGTCACACAGGAATGCATCCAGGGCTTTTATTTCTGTTGCCGTGGTAACAAGCAGGTATCGTATTCAAGTTTAAACAACCTTACTTTCGACGTTTCTCCTCGTTACAGAAAAAAACAACTACAGGGATCGATGTAAAAATATGAAGTCATGGGTTTACAGAGAAACGATGACTCCTTCTGAAGGCGAGGAAATAAAAAAACATGAAGAAAAAAATTAAAACACTCCGATAAACCGTCCCTCAGTACGGAGGCCCAAAGTGGACAAACATCTGATCTAATTCATCTCACTGTCGCAGGAGAACGAGGCTGGCGTTCAGCGAGCGACAGTGAGCGCAGCGAGACACGAGAGACTTGAAGCGAGCTGTGATGGATGGTGAAGCGAGGACGAGGACGGAAGCCGAGTGGATGATGATTAGGCGAAGAACGTGGACACAGCGCCGTACGCGACAGAGCGAGTTTGAGTTCTTAAATAACTTGATCAACTTATTCAACCGTTTGGCCCGTGTCCGCAGACGGCGCCCGTTTTCTATGCATAGCCAATGTAATGTAGCGATCACCGTTATTGAGTGATTATTTTAAATGACAACAGAGGACGCCTCCACGCCATCAAGAACGGAGCCACGCGCCGACCAATCTGAGCTACAGCGAGCCGTCGTCTCCGAGTGACCTGCTCGTAACAAAGGAAGAGCGAGCTCGATATGACGAGATAAATAAGTTCTGAAGGAGACGACTGACATCGACCTGGAAAGCGGAGTAAAATCAAATGTCTGGAGGAATGTCCGCTTCAGGCTTCCGTACTTCACATGAATATAAACGAGCAGCCAGAAGAACTTCATTTAAAGTTTCTCAAGTCAAACGGAATAAAATAAAGGACAAACGATATCACAGGGACGAGTTCCAGCTCGACTCCAACGGGCTGAGGTGGCGTTTGGCGAGCACATTTGAAGCACGTGAGTTTCAGACACATTGAATCTAAAGCAGACACGACACAGCGGGGAATCCTGGGAAAAGATTTGAAGTAACTTTTATTCCACTAAATTCATTTTAATCCAAAGTACATTTAAATAACTTCAAGGTATCAAAAATCAGCTCCGCCCCTCTCCGCAGACGGCGTTCACTTCCTGTTGGTTATAAATCACTGCAGAAAGCGACTAACCTTCTGCGTCACTTTGAGGCGTCTTAGAGAGCGCCTGGCTTTCAAATACGCGACGACAGCTTTCACCGTCTCCGGCGTCTGCAAGTCGAGCCGCCTCTCGTTGGACTGTGCGTTTTGTAGCTCCTCCCTCTTCGTCTCCTCTCGCTGCACGAGTGCGTCGGTGCGGTGCTATAGCTCGGTACGGGAGCGGGAGATACGAGGCCCTTTCCTGATCTCTTTCCTCTTCTCCTCTTTCCTCCTCCTCTTCTCCTCCTCGCGCAGAATCTTCTGGAAGGCCTCGGCCGTGTGGAGCACCTGGAGCGCCGGACGAGAGTTACCACGATTTAAAAATTGGGAAATTTCAATAATCAAATTTGCAGACAAACTCCTCCTGCACCAAATCATCGACAACTTTCCAGGACAAAACGTTGTCGATGTTTTTGTGCAGGAGTTTGACTTTTTGTATTTCTCTGCTGCTGTGGAGGAGCAGAGACGGAGCGAGCATGTGGAGGCGGAGTCTAGCAGTCAGACAGAGTTCAGGTGTGCTCGGGGACGCCTCCATCTTTTAGTGTTTGAGACGTTTTGAGGGGAAGAAGGTGTCATGTACTCACATCGTCTCTCTCCGTGCGGTACGGGTTGGTGAAGTCCGGGGCTTTCTCGATTATTCCCAACTCCTGTGACATCTGGAAACAAAAACAAACACATGGAAGAAAAGAAGAAGAAGAAGAAGAAGAGAGTTCTTATTTCATCAAGACAGAGAGTATGGGACGACACTGGGGGGATACAGTTTAATCATAATGTAAATACTAATGGAAGCCTGTTCCTGCAGGGGGCGCTGGAGTCCCATCGATGGCGGTCTCCATGCTGGAAATGCTGTCTCAGTCTAACTTTCAGTCAACCTAACGACAGGCTGAGAGCTGGAGCTGAGGCGGGTTTTAAACCTCCTGATAAACCGTTACACCGCGCCCACCTGTCAATCAGGTCAGCTACACGCCTTATTGTGAATAACTCTTATCCTTCATCAAATCAAAACTGATGAGTCATCAAAACATTCACCCCCCGTACAGTGTGTGTCCATCCAGACATGAGCTAATCACACCTATTTGGTTTTTTGAACCAGGCTGTAAACATGTTCATCTCTGCTGTAAAAACAGGCTTTTTAGAATGGGTGTGTATGTGACTTCCTGTGCTTCTGCAGCCAGCCTCTAGTGGACACTCCAGGAACTGCAGGCTTCATTTTTTAACATTGAAGGTTCTTGCTTGGTCTCACGCCCTGATAACACACAGCTACATTTCTTAATCTTCTTCATATTTGTGCAGTTTATAGAATGTTGTGTTTAATAATTTGAGCGGAAGAGGAAGAGGAGGAGGAAGAGGAAGAGGAAGAGGAGGAAGAGGAGGAGGAAGAGGAAGAGGAGGAAGAGGAGGAAGAGGAGGAAGAGCAAACATGTTGTGTGTTTCTTCTTACGAGTGTGAGGACGTGTTGATGAGCTCCTCCAGTAAAAACTCCGGTCTGGTTACAGAAGGTCAGTCCCCAGCGCAGCAGGCCGCCCCAGTCCGGGTTCCTGTCGTAGTAATGGTGGACAATACGAGGGAACCGCAGCGCCACGTCGCCAAAAAACGCTGTGTTCTCCACCACGTGGGAATACGCTGCAGAGAGAGAGAGAGAGAGAGAGAGACAGAGAGAGAGACAGAGAG
>NC_089210.1:525737-569595 GCF_963930695.1 Labrus bergylta | reverse complement strand
ACAAACAAGCTGAAGCATATAACAGTGTGTTTAATGTGAGAGAGCCTGAACATGAGGACAAATAATCAAAGGTTAAACATTTTAGTTCCTGACAGATTCATTCACCAACAGCCCAAATCCTAACTATGAAGACAATTTGCTGAATTTCTCACGGCCGAACGCGAGGAAACAAACATGGTGGACGTCGGGCAGGAAGAAACTGAGATCCATTTTGGAATTCTTTAAAACTCTGGATCAAGTGGTGGAGATGGTGTAAACATGGGCCGTACATGTTACAGAGCGAGGTGGAGGTGATTTTCTGTGGCTGTTGTGTTTCCTTTTTAAGTCAGCTTGCTTTTCAATTGGTGATCACAGCTGTCCGCCGTTTGATGATGATTTGAAATCAGGGTGGTTCGAACAGATCAGATCAATCTAAACACACCTCACACCACTGGAACCTCTGACTCCATCATCTTTAGAAACATAATAAAATCAGGACTTTTGTCAGAAGAGGGGAATCGAGCCCGAATATCTTGTAGTGTGAACCGCGCTCACTAAAGTTTAGATTTGGAAAAGACAGTTTGAAAATGGCCAATGTTTTTGTCTTTCTATTCAAAGTCAAAGTCAAGTTTATTGTCAATTTCAAAATATGCCAGACATAGAAAGTGAAAGTGTAGAAAGTGTGCAGGAGTTTGTCTGCAATTTTTGGCAATCTAAAACAATTAATTACTGAATACTGGGAGCACAGGACTTCTCACAGCCAGAAAGAGTTATGGAGATTGTTCCATTTTTATTTACTAGAATCATATCAATCTTTAATATTCTGGTATCCTGACATAGCCCTCCTGCAGCTGAACCGAATGGAGACCAGTTCTTGAGCTGATTTGTGACTGAGAGGGAGGACACAATGTTTAAGACCTCAGTGCCAGTTTGTACAGAGTTCCTGAGGGTGAAGGAGGGTCAGCAATACTGTCAGACGAAGCAGTAATGGAGATAAATAGAGAGACACGGCTAAAATGATTGCTGAAACACATTGGGATCCAAAGCGAGAGCTAACGGCGTGCATACTGAAATTAGAACTCTCTGAGGGAGGGAGGACTCAATTAGGCAGAAGACGAGAGAGGAGAGAGAGAGAGAGAGAGAGAGAGAGAGAGAGAGAGAGAGAGGGGGAGAGAGGGAGAGAGAGAGAGAGCACAGAGATAGGGATGGATGTTAGGATGGAAAAGAAGGGCAGAATGAAAATCATAAGGAGGATAAAGAAGAGATGTAAAGACAGAGAGGAGGGTCACTGAGTGAAGAGAGAGAGAGAGAGAGAGAGAGAGAGAGAGAGAGAGAGAGAGAGAGAGAGAGAGATGTGCAGAGGGAGCGAGCTGATACATGGCAGTGATCCTGACAGACCACTTATCCCACTGACAGACAGAAACAGCAGCAGGGATGCTCTGTCTGCATGCTGCAGCAGGATGTGGGTTACTTAATGTAATGAAAGAAAGTGTGTGAAAAGTGAGCACAGGGTTTGCTTCCTTCTGTTTAAGTTCAAACTCTAAGAGACTGTCTGTTACCTGGAGTACAACCAAACTGTCTAACTGTCCATCCATCCAAACATCAATCCATTCATCCAACAAAACATCCAACCATCGACCCATCCCTCCATCCTGGGGTTTATTTGAGCCGTCTGAATCTGCACACTGTCTTAATATTTCATACCAGTTGTGATGTCACGTTGAGTTTACGATGAGTTCTGAGCTCATCATGTGAAAGTTTGTGCATGTGGATGTGTACTGGATTAACCAGAATTTTTAAGTATAACATGGGAGTCCACTTGTCATTATCAACCGCCCCACAATGCATTGCCAGACCAACCAGTTAAAACTAAACACAGAATAAATCATGACACTGGAGGTCCTTGCTGCTCTTCTCTCTGAGTTGGTTTTATTCTTTAATACACGTCTAACCTCGACTGACGCACTGAGATAAACCCTCCAGTGTGTCTTCATGCACCAAAATGTGTCAAATGGAGCAGAACGAAAGAGATTTAAAGATAGTAACACAAAATATAAGCACTGCACTGACTCACACGTCAGGCCGTTAGGGAGCTATCAGGCTGCACAGTATTTAAAACTCTGATTCTGTTACCCAGCAGAAGAGTGTCTGTGTTCCTCTTCTGAACAAGAAGTCTGTGCACAGCTGAGTCCAGACTCCATCTGACGCTCGTATGGACCTGAGATTATGGAGAACAGAGAGAGAGAGGACAAGAGAGGGAGGAAACGATTGGAACAAATATCACGAGCAAGAGAGAATATATTATCTAGGGAAGGTAACTGTTGACTCATTCAAACTGAATTTTCATTTTTGTTTAACCGACTTGTCTAAAGGTAAGAAAACTCTCAGAAAACAGCAAAAATTTAGCAGAATTTATTCAAAATTGTCAGCAGGGTGCGGCTAACGTTAGCATCTCTAGCCTCACCAGCCTTCAGTCCTCCCTGCAGATTTACGACCTCATATGTTAAATGTGGTTACACATCACTCCGGTCGATATCCCAGTTGAACCTGAAACAACCTACGAACAACTTTATCTCCATTTTCTAGATCAAAATACTGACAAACCTACGAGATCTGTGTACTGTGCTTGTTTACATCCAGGTAGCAGAGCGAGGAGCTGCAGGTCTGTGCTCTGTGTCCTGCCCTTGACTGTGCATTATGTTTTATCCTGAAGCTGTGGTGTGTACCTGAGTGGAGTGAAAGTGCTGCAAGGTAATGAGCGAGGACAGGAGGAGATGGCAGCAGCACAGCAGGCCTGAAGGAGGGAGGGGTGGAGCAGAGGAGGAGGAGGTGGAGGAGGGGGGGGGAGGAGGAGAGGACGGTCTGCAGCTGGTCCATCAGTCCACTGTTGGAGAGCAGCATGGAGACAGCTGGGGAGGAGAAAGCACAACGTGTTTATACTTTAATGGGATCTGTGCTTTTATGTGTGTGAGAGAGAGAAAGAGAGAGAGAAAGACAGAGAGATAGAGAGGAGAGAGAGAGAGAGAGAGAAAGAAGGAGAGAGAGAGAAAGACAGAGAGATAGAGTGGAGAGAGAGAGAGAGAGAAAGAAGGAGAGAGAGAGTCTCACCTCTGTCGGTGCAGTGTGCAGGGGACAGACTCAGGCAGCAGTACAGGTAGTTGAAGGCAGGTAGAAGGCTCTGTGTGTTGGTCGGCTTCAGTTTCCCTGCTATGTTACTCACTGACACACACACACATTTACACGATAAGCTTTGCATTTCATGTCACGTCACCAGCCATCTGACCTGTCAGAGATGAGAAGCTGCAGAGGAGAACCAGACTAACGTGCACCAATGAAGGGAAGAAACAGAAACAGAGCGGTTCAGTCACAGAGGGATGAGGAGGCGTCGACGTGTTTGCAAACAACAAAAAAAGCAAATCTCACTTGAATCAAAACACGCTCAGATTTAAAATATGCAGCAAATATTTGTTTGCAGATCAGCAGCAAACACTCCACTAAAGAGTTTTGTTGATATTAAATCAAAGATAATGTGCTGAATAAACAGAAGAATATGCAGCAGGAGTCCCCGTGTGAGTGTCAGAGAGAGTTCAAAGAGTCTGTGTGCAAAGAACTGAGCGCGCATTTCTCAGTTTCTGAGTGTCGGCCTGGAAGTGTTAATATAACTTCCTGTAATGTAGACACGTAAATACTGTATCATGATTGTGCATGTTATAATAATAATAAGTTATCCTTTATCATTCCCGCGAGGGGAAATTCAATTTTACACTCTGTTTAATGAACATGAACACACACACATGCACAAACAGGATCCTATGGACATGCATTAAAGGAGAGGTCTCAGAGTGAGGGGGCTGCACACAGCGAGCGCTCAAGAGCAGTTTTGGGGTTAAGTGCGTTGCTCAAGGGCACGTCAGCAGTGCTCAGGAAGTGGACTGGCACCTCTCCAAACCGGCGACCCTCTGATTCCCAGTCCCTACAGACTGAGCTACTACCGCCCCCACTTGACCTCACCGTGGTAGAGCAGCTTGAAGTGAACGCCGTCCATCTTGCTGTAGGAGGAAGACGAAGGCGGGTCGCTGGTCTGCAGCACACAGAGCAGCTTCAGCACCAGAGGGAGTGAGTTCACTGCAAACACACACAGATCAGGGTGGTTAGGAGAGAGAGAGAGAGAGAGAGAGAGAGAGAGGAGAAGCACGGTGAGTCAGGAAAGAGTCAGAGCAGTCATCCACCCTGCAGTGTGGATGCTGCTGCATTACAGGCTCATTTAAAGTTTATATTAATGCAAATGACGGCGAGTTGGAGTGTAAACATTGCGTGGATTACGGTGTGTAATCCCCACAGGATGAGGGATGAGCGTGAAGCAGGCGGAGGCTAACCACAGCGTCAGTCTGTGAATCCCTGCTGGCTCTCGAGGTTTGTGCCCTTCAGCTGTGCTCATTGACCAGGTCGAGTTTACAGACCTGATAACACCAGCTGGAAAACACCTCCACCAGGAAACACACATTACAGCGCAGGATTAACTCATCTATGTGTTTGGGAACACAAGTCTTCAGGTACTTGTTTGCAGAACCCTTCAGTTCAAATGCACGCTCCTCTGATGGAGCTCAGTGTGAGTTCAAGCAGGACGGTTGGTTTTATTCTCTCACAGATTTATTCAAAGTTCTTCATTCCTCTAAGCCCTTCCCTCTTTTCCTTTCCCTCTGTCTCTCTGCTCTGGTGATCAGCTGATTTGGGGGCGTTTACTCTAACCCGACTCTGCCACAACCTCTCTCGACCAATCATCCTGCTGCGCTCACATTTTAAAGTCAGTCAGTTTGTCATTTCAGTACGATTGCTGTGACCCTCCTCCTCCACCCTGGTGACCTCCAGTCCAGCTCAGTAGAGATCAAACCCACTCCTCATCACATCCTGCATTCTTCTATCACCACCACCTTACCTGGGTCACTGTGTCCCATGTTCTCCACACTGAGCCGCTGTAGCGCCTGGAGCAGAGTTGGTTTAAGATTCGCACACAAGTCAGCCTCGTAGTCTCTTTGACCGCGCAGAAGAAGATCCAGCACGCGCAGGGCTCGCTCTGCCAGGGGGGCCTCTCTGGTGCACACCATATCCTGCAGTCACACACAGCTCATGTTGGCCTGACACCAGACGGCATTTCAAGGAGTTTCAAAGTCACAGACAAGTTTACAAAGTGGGAATGAAAAACAGTTGGGGCACGCTCAGTGATGTCGCTCGTTTCGTGTAAGGTGGTCTAAGGCGGTCTGTTTCTTGTCCTGGCGTTTCGACTAAATCAAACATGTTTAATATCTTCACAGCTCTTTTGCAAATTTTGTCGTTCAATGACGTGACCACTGTCGACAACCAAAAAGAGCGGCCTCTTCATCATTAAACAGGAAGCTGCAAACTGGTAAACATGCCAAAGGCAGCCAAAGAAAGTGAATTGCCCCTCGGGGACAAATAAAGTTGTTTTTTTATTCAAAAAGTGGAATGTGGAAAAGGAGGAGAAAGTGGTGGAGTAGTGGAGAGAGCGAGAACGCCTCTTTGACACGCCCTCTTTGTACCACGAGAGAGAGAGAAGGAGAAAAGGTGGGCGGAAATTACTGCGGCCCCTTGAAATCCCCGGCAACATCCCCGGTATTAACCAGGAGTGTGAACTGAATCATCGGTCTGAAATGTAAAAGAGTTTTGACTTAAAATCTCACCAGGAGCGTCAGTATGACGGCTGGATACTTCTCAACGAGAGTCAGGAGCTCCACAGTGTCTCTGTCCATCTCTGGATCTGGCCTCTCATCAGTTTGGCTGTCTGTCTTCTCTCCTTTCTCCTGCACTCCAGCCTGAGCACAGTGATGAAATGAAACCACCTTTTCATCAATACTGGAGTTAACTTGTGAGGGATGAAAGGGAATTTAAAAAGTTGAACTTTAATGCATCATATATCTGAAAGTTACTCAGTCGATGTGAAATTAACGAGCTCAACTTGTTGGAGTTGAATTATTAAACATTTTCACCCTGACCATCATCGTGTGCTGTGAATCTGAGCACTCTGTTTGCTTTGTCAACCAAAGCTCCAAGACCAGAGGCCCGAATTTCTCTGCAAGCTCCGGGTAGCGAAAGATGAAGTGGAGGAGTGCGGGATGGTGGATGTAGAGAGAGGAGAAGCTTTGGCAGGAGGAGAGCGCCTTACTGATGCAGTTTACAGGAGCCTGAGGAGGTTTGTGGGGACAGAAAACAGAACTACCTCAGCTTCTCTGTCAGGACTGTCAGAGAAGCTGAGGTATAAAGTTTGAATGCTTCATCAGGAGGGCTCATGTCAGTGAAGTGTTCAGTCACCCCGTCCAGGCTGGGGCTCTTGTCCTGCGTCACAGCCAGCAGGTAGAGGGCAGAGCGGAGCACGGAGAGAGGCAGGGCACAGCAGCCCTGATCCTGCACCGAACGCAGCAGCCACACCACGCTGGAGAACACTGTGTAGTCTGGGAGGAGCCTACGACACACACACACACACACACACACACACACATCATTAATAATGTTAACTGAGCACATTGCAAGTGCTCGTTGTTGTGGTCAAACCTACATTTCAGTTTCTAAAGATCTAAAGATCTGCAGCCAGAAGAAGAGAGAGAGTGTCCTTTCTATGTTGCAGAAATACATTGGCAACGTTTGGCAAGAGGGTGGAGCGGGAGAGGAAAGTTGCCAACGTATTCCTGCAGACAGTGTGCAGGAGTTTATGTCTTCTTTTTAGTTCTTAAAAACAAGAATTTTCTTCATTCCGTATGCGCAGGACTTCATTTTTGTTGCCGGGTTATTGAAATCGATATCAATATCATTTGATTTTTACAAGTTCTGTCTCAAAGAATCAAAGTTCTAGTGACAAGCCTGATATGCAATCTCCAACACACACACATGCATCGACCGGATCCCTGAATACACACACCCTACACACACTCAGCCCTCCAAAGCTGTGTAAATCTTCGGCCACAGCTCCCATTAATCTTGATGAGACCACAGCGGCAGCGAGAGGCTTTCATCTCCTCCCTGGGGGGGTTGCATAGCCAAGGTTCCACAGAAGGACAGATTAAAGTTTCTAAAGAAGCATCTCTGAGGTCATACCGTATGAAGAGCTGTGGGAGCAGGCAGAGAGATGCAGCAACAAACAAACCCAGCTGATTTCTAGGTAATGTTTAGCTCACACTCTGTGATCTGCCTCTAAATAACATCTAGGACTGTCAATCTTTCATTTCTGCATTATAGCTCAAATGTTGTCTTTCCTACTCACAGGCGCTGCATCACAGAGAAACTGTGTTACTATAAACTCCAGCCAGGAGAATGTAACGATTTAATGCAGCAATAAAAAAGTTAATATTTCTGGTGACATCTGTAGACATCTTTAAGGTCACATATTCTGTAAGATCCACTTCCCCATGTTCCTCTAACTCTAATATGTGTCTCTAGTCTGTCTACAAAGAAAAGTCCATCCTCTCCGTCTTCTGCCTGCTCCACAGGCCGTTTGGGGTTTTTCACTTCATGACATCACAAAGGGCAGTAGCCCCTCCCCCAGATGGGTGACACTCCCACAGCTAGGTGTTTGTTCTGCCCTCTGAGTCTGCCTTCTCACCGTAAACAATAGGACATGGAGCGAGAAAGACCAGAGACACCCAAGCCCTTCCAGAGAGGGGGCGTGGTCAGACACAGCTCATTTACATATTTAAAGGTACAGACACAGAAACAGCCTGTTCTGAGCAGGGCTGAAATAGAGGGGTTTATAGACATGATCAAATACAGGATCAGAGTGGATTTAGAACAAGAAACTTCACACACATGTTTTGAGGAGCTCAAGCAGGTTGCCGTGTAACCGACACTGAAGCGTCTTCAATCTAAACTTAGAAGAAGAATCCCTGGAGCGATTTGTGCATCCTAAAACTCTGAGTAAAGAAAGTGAAGGTGTAGTGTACTGACTGGTCCATACGGTGTATGTGCACGATGTTACCTGTCTCCTTGCTGCAGGGCGAGGTGCAGCATTATCAGCAGACAGAACTGAGTGGCCCTCGGTCCTTTGTATTCACACAGCTGGAGCCCCGGGGCCTCGCACAGCAGACAGGGCCAGTCTGACAGACGGTAACACAAAGAGGGAAGGTTGTACAGCAGAAGATTCTCCACCTCGTCAAAATCTGAGGGTCGAACATGAGAAAACATGAAGACACGGGTTCAGCTGGAACCAACATCAGACAGATGTAGAGAGAGATAAAAGATAGATGGATAAAATGAAGAAAAGCTCAGCGCAAAATGCCCTGAGGCGTCATTAACGAAGGAATACTATTCATGAAATCCTTATTCACCACTAAAGCCGAAGCATCAAAAAAATAAAAAACATCTCCAGGTGAAAATTTACTGACTTCCAATTATCCGTGTTTATCCAAACATGAAGCCAAAAGCATCAGTGACTAAGCCGTGGATGCCATCCATGGGTGCTTAAAACAAACAAACATAAATTAGCATTTTTATCTCTTAAATTAGTCCCCCGGAGAAAAGGAAGGCGAGACAACAGAAGCTGGTGAAGTGATGGAAGCATTAAAGAACAGTAAGGGTTAAGGATGTCAAGAAACCAGATTTTCTGATCCCATTCTGATATTTCTATTATCATAACTAATGGTGTGATTGTTGTTGTTGGTACTTTGTGTACAGTTACACAAAGCTGCAGTAAACCCGACATTGCTTTGTGCTGGCTGCACATACAAACAGGAAGCAGCAACAGCTGTCGTCATGGAGACGATTTGAGGACACTTCTTACAGTTCAGTCTGCACGTCTTCAAAGCGAGACTGAGCGAGATGAGAATGTTTAAAATTCTTGATGAGTGATGTGGATCGGCGCCATCAGTCCGATATCCGATCCATGAATAACTTCAATATCGTCATCATGTTGGCATCCATACAAAGTGAAAAACAAAACAAAAACAAACAAATAACACCAAAAATGGTCACCATGTGTACAACCTATCCCACCAGTTTTATTTTACATCATTTAGTTACTATACTGTCCCCGTGTTTTTCTTTGTCCTGTTTGCTCATTCACTTATTTTGTCCGTCTTTCTAATTCATTCATTTTATTTAATGACCCTTTTCCTTTTCTTTTGTTTGTTTGTTTGTTTTTGTATCGTACCACAGTTCCCCTCTTGTTTGTACCTCTTTTTTTATTGTGTGTGTGTGTGTGTGTGTGTGTGTGTGTGTGTATGCACATTTTGGTGAATAAAATAAAATAAATAAAAAATAACTTCAATATCGGACCTGATACCGATATATCAATAGATCGGATCGGTCCCATCTCTACCCCAGTGTTAAATAAGGGGTTTGGAAGAGTTCTGACTCTTTAAGGAAAGAAGAAGTTAAAGGGCTAGAAGAAGATGATGTGCACTAATGAGGAATACTGCAGAAAAGGAAGGAGAAAAAAAGGCAGAGAAGGAGCCAATGAGAGGGGAGATGTGAAGCACAGCAGGGAATTCAGAACATTTCTTTTTTTTTGCAACAGTTGAAGGAGTGGGACTCTATGCACCGTGACGCTGCCTCCGTCTCCGGGCTGTCTTTAGGGAAATAGAAAATGTGAGCGGAAGAGAGAATGGGAGAAGGAGACGAAAATGAGATGCAGCTTCTAAAAAAAACGAAGAAAAGAGAAAAGCGAGGCATTGAAACACAACACTGAATAGAGAAATTGGTTCCCTGCTATGCAGCCTCTTACTTTCCCTGAGAAAATAAGGTTATTTCAACATTTAATCGGGGAGTGAGGAAGGAAACAGCTCCAAATATAGAGTTCAGTTTATGCAGAGAAAGGGGACGGAGGGTCGCTGATACATGACTACACCGAGGGTTTAGCTTAAGAGGAAAACAAAGTAAAGAAAGGGAAAGAGAATTCAACAAACACGGGGAGAGGAGGACAGATGAATAACACTTGGAGAGTGCTGCAGACCCGCAGAACGACAGAGAGGTCCAGAGGGAGACGGAGTGAGGAGTAAATGGTCTTCTTTAGAAACCCGAGGAAAATGGGAAGAGGAGCAGTGATGCACCGCTGAAGATAGATGTCTCAGAGGGACGAGTGGAAGAAAGAGGAACAAAGTAGAGTCTGGACAGATGATGAAGATGAGAGTGGAAACAACAGCTGGGAGGCAGGCTGCAGTGACACGCGGCCTCCTGCTCACCTTTTGATCAAGAATAAACGATAGACGACAGAGAAGAAGAGATTACATTAACAGTTTCTTAAATATTCACAAAGCTGTTGTTGCTGCAAACAGATGCACTATAACAAGTCCAGAGCCCACATGCACTCCTAAAGACGTCTTAGTACAGTCCGCTCCTGAAGACTTCATGTGTTGCTCTTTCATGGATGTTTTCATGCATGTGTGGATGCACGCAAGATGATGATTTTTCAGAGATATTTATGGTCTCAGTCTCGCCCTGCAATGGTCTTGGTCTTGTCTCAGTCTTGATCCCTAAATGTCTCGGTCTTGGTCTTGGTCTTGGTCTTGTCTCTGTCTTGATCCCTAAATGTCTTGGTCTTGGTCTTGGTCTTGGTCTTGGTCTTGGTCTTGTCTCTGTCTTGATCCCTAAATGTCTTGGTCTTGGAGCCCTCTGGTCTCGGCATGTCTTGGTCTGGGTAAAAAACAATACTTCTGACCTTCTTTACACAAAACAAACACTAGAGGGTTGAACAGCATCAACAATTCAACACTGGAACGGTCTTATGTCACAGTTAGCATGACATCATGGTCTGTGAGCTGCAGGGTTTAACCGGAGCTGCATGAAGATCTGTGGGGTGTACAGTGTTTGTGCTGATTTGCATACCATGCTGGTAGGAGTCTGACTGAGCAAGCAGACTCATACTGAGCTTCTGTAGAAAACCACAGCAAGACGCATTCAGGTTTGGGTTCCTGAAAGAATCAGAGAGGGAGAAACACACACGAGTCAGAGATAAAACATTGAACACAAAGGAAAGAGAGCAGGAATAAAAATGATACCGGCTCCTGAGACTCACAAACAACAAAAGCTGAACAATGCACGGCGAGAACAGAGAAATGAGCACAGAGTGAACTGTGAGGCGCAGGACAGGATGTGCCTTCAGTGAGTGCTTTTAAATATGAAACACAGCCACAGCATGGTTCAGTTTCATTACAGCTCAGAGCAGGGGGCCTGAAACCAACAGAGTCAGCCACAGACACACACACACACACACACACACACACACAGACAGCCACAGACACACACACACACACACACACACACACACACACACACAGACAGCCACAGACACACACACACACACACACACACACAGACACACACACACACACACACACACAGACAGACAGACACACACACACACACAGACAGCCACAGACACACACACACACACACACACACACACACAGACAGACAGACACACACACACACACACACACACACACACACACACACACAGACAGACAGACACACACACACACACACACACACACACACAGACAGACAGACACACACACACACACACAGACAGCCACAGACACACACACACACACACACACACACACACAGACAGACAGACACACACACACACACACACACACACACACACACACACACAGACAGCCACAGACACACACACACAGACACACACAGACACACACACACACACAGACAGACAGACACACACACACACACACACACACAGACACACACACACACACAGACAGACAGACACACACACACACACACACACACAGACACACACACACACACACACACAGACACACACACACACACACACACACAGACACACACACACACACACACAGACAGCCACAGACACACACACAGACACACACACACACACACACACAGACAGACAGACACACACACACACACACACAGACACACACACAGACAGCCACAGACACACACACAGACACACACACACACACACACAGACAGACAGACACACACACACACACACACACACACAGACAGACAGACACACACACACACACAAAATAAATATGCATTCAAACATGACAGAAGTCTAAATACACACACAGACACACACACACACACACACACACACACACAGACACACACACAGACACACACACACACACACACACACACACAGACACACACAGACACACACACAGACACACACACACACACACACACACACACAGATACACTTTGAAGCTGCAGGTCTGTTGATCTGAGACCGACACGCTGCTGGTTTATAGGAAATGAAGACGGAGTGACTCAGACATAACAGACGTCTCAGACGAGTTGTGTTTGTCATCGTTAACACGATCACGGGCGTGGCAGTGGGCCAAGAGGAACCAGGGCCCCAAAGGAGAAAGGGGCTTTGATTTAATTCTAGTAAGATTCAAACGACATCAGTGGTCTGTTTTGTTGCCACGACAACAAATGTAGAAGTCCTAGACACCCAACATTTTCATTCTACAATTCATTTATCAGACGCTTTTATCAAAGTGATGAACTTCTGAGAGTAAGAACACGAGCGAGGAGAGAGAGAGGAGGAGACAGCGACAGGAGGTGGAAACAAACAGCTTTAAGTCTGTTTGGACACACAGGAACTGACAGGAAGTGACCAGAGGTACTGACAGGAAGTGACAAGAGGCAGAGCACAACAACAACAACAGCTGTATGAAGCTGTATGCTGAAAGTTCTAATCCGCACCAAAACCATCCTAAATATCATCATCATCATGAAGCTGGGTCTTTAGCTTTTTCTTAAAGGTGTAGAGGGACTCTGCAGATCACATGGAGTTTGGAAGTTCATTCCACCACCGGGGGGCGACAGAGGAGAAGAGTCTAGTCAGAGACTTAGGACCCTGTTGTGAAGGTTGGATCAGACGCCTTTCATTGGCAGAGCGTAGTGGGGGGGGGGGGTAGACCTGGATGAGTTTAGGTAAGGAGGAGACGTTTCTGTGTCTGTTTTATAAGCGAGCAGCAGAGTTTTAAATTTGATACGAGCACTAACTGGGAGCCAGAGGAGGGAGATGAACAGCTGTGTGATGAGTTTTGGATCACCCACAGGGGTTTGATAGTGCATGCAGGAAGAGCTGCCAGTAGGGAGCTGCAACAGTCAAACTCCTGCACACGGTCTAAATAGTACAACAACAGTGGCAACAGTGGAATCTGTGCTTAGACATTGGCAATGTTTGGACTTAGTGAGATCTGTTCATGAGGCCCATCCTGCTCATGTTTGAAACACACACAGACTCACACAGACTCACACAGCTTCCTCAGGTTTTCCCGTAACACAGTACCTGTTTCCTGCACAGAGGTGTGCTTTGTGTTCCAGAGCCAGCCTGTAGAAACCAGAGGACGCTACAGGAAAGACGAGGTGAAGAGCAGAAGAAAAGGAAGAGTGAGACTGAGAGGATTGATGAAGAAGATGTTTAAAAATCTATATAACACCTTTACAAACACCTCGCATCAAAGGCAGAAGAGAAACAACAACATGATGATCTTCAGACACATTGAGCAGTAAAGTAACAAGCTGATAAGAAGCAGCATCAGAGATCAGGGGTTTAAGGTGATCAACAATTCAGTAGTTTAAAAGTGTTCAGAAGAAAGATGAAAAAGATGAAGAGAGTAAAGTAGAGAGGAATGTGACGAGGACAGAAAGAGACACTTGTTCTCATAAATAAGAATCCAGACACACGACTCAGTCTCTGCTCACGATCCCCAAACCTCAAGTTTTTAACATCACTGTCATTTTTCAAGCAGAGCCAAGATTTCCATTTGCACGTAATCAGAGAGATGTCATAGTTTAACTATATGGATAGGTCAGGCATGAAACCTGATAGCAGTACGTCGAAACCTGAAAAAATAAAAACTCAAACCAAAGAAAAGTGTGACTCATCTCAGGTCCAAACTCACCTAACTTCTTTGCAAAGACGGGCATGAGGGACGGGAGGAGGGTGAAGTGGGCTGACAGGACGGAGAAGAAGTGCTGCAGAATCTGAGGGTTGGGTGCAAGCTCACACGTCCTCTACACACACACACACACACACACACACACACACACACACACAGACACACACACACACACACAGACACACACACACACACACACACACACACAGACACACACACACAGACACACACACACACACACAGACACACACACACACACACACACACAGACACACACACACACAGACACACACACACACACACACACACACACACACACACACACACACACACACACACACACACACACAGACACACACACACACACACAGACACACACACACACACACACACACAGACACACACACACACAGACACACACACACACACACACACACACACACACACACACACACAGACACACACACACACAGACACACACACACACACACACACAGACACACACACACACACACACACACACACACACACACACACACACACACACACACACACACAGACACACACACACACACACAGACACACACACACACACACACACACAGACACACACACACACACACACACACACACACACACACACACACACACACACACACACACACACACACACACAGACACACACACACACAGACACACACACACACACACACACACACAGACACACACACACACACACACACACACACACACACACACACACACAGACACACACAGACACACACACACACACACACACACAGACACACACACACACACACACAGACACACACACACACACACACACAGACACACACACACACACACACACACACACACACACACACACACAGACACACACACACACACACAGGAGGTCAGAGAAAGAACAGAAGAAGACATTCCTGTGTAATTGATTTCAGTCTGAATAGAACCAACTTTAGACAAATATGAGCAGTAAGATCTTTAAGGGGGTGGAAGTACACAAATCTAAAGAAGATGGTCGCTGTCAGGGTCAAATGTCATTCGCTGCACAACAAAACGCACGCCAGGACAGCCAGCTGACAACGTTCATCGTCCTCCATATTTGTTCTGAAGCTTAACAGAGTCGTTTAAAGGCACGACACAGAACATTGTAATCATGGCGACCTTTATCATTCTCTCAAGTGCCTGATTACAAATGTGTGTCTGTGTGTGTGTGTGTGTGTGTGTGTGTGTGTGTGTGTGTGTGTCTGTGTGTCTGTGTGTGTGTGTGTGTGTGTGTGTGTGTGTGTGTGTGTGTCTGTGTGTGTGTGTGTGTGTGTCTGTGTGTGTGTGTGTGTGTGTGTGTGTGTGTGTGTGTGTGTGTGTGTGTGTGTGTGTGTGTGTGTGTGTGTGTGTGTGTTTTCGGCTCTCACAATGACTGCTGGTATCCAGACGGAGTCACAGCAGCGCAGCAGACACCGACACAAAGACTCCAGTGTGTCCGCGCTGTGTTTGGAGGGAGCCGTGAATGTGTTCTCCTTTAGGACCGGTTCTGATGCACACTCTTCAGCCAACCTTCAACACACACACACACACACACACACACACTGATAGATGCATGAAAAACATTTATGCAAAGGATTTAATCAATCCTACATCTCAACAAAAATTCTCTGCTGGTGCGCCGTAAAATAATCATTTCAGCGGATCACTGCACTGCCTGCACATAACGGGAGACTTTTGAACTGTACCAGAGATCCTGTTTAACTCCTGTAACAGTACACTGACCTGCAGGCAGCCTGGAAGCAGACCAGAGCCTGCAGCAGAAAACCTTCAGACCTGGAAGCCTGACTGCTGGGGTCTGACCTCCTCAGACTCGCCTGGAGGGAAGCAGAACGTTTTAAGATATGAGAGGTGAATAAACTGAAAACATGCAGGAGCAGTTTGAGAGAGAAGAGGAGAAGTCAGAGGTTCAGCAGCAACAGAAAAATAAATCTGATCATATCATTAAGAAAGTAAGAAAGTTGAGACCAGCAGGTTAAAGGGAATCTAAATATCTGGACCTGCTGCACGTGCTAATGGCCCCGAGACACGTTGAAGAATCAGAGGAGGATCAGTGTTGTTTTAATCTCAATGATAAACCACTTCTTTCCCACATCTAGTTCCCCGCTCTCTCTCTCTCCCTCTCGCTCTCTCTCTCTCCAGTTTCTGACTCCGCTGTCCTCTCTCTAAAATAACAGCATGAAAAGCCCCGAAAATAAACCTTAAAAAATAAAAATCTGATAATCACCAAGAGAGGAAGTTTCAAAGACACATTAAACTTCTCCTCACCACAAAGTCTTTAATTCAGAGTTTTATAACTTTAAACAAAATGTAACTCAGTCTAACTCACAGAGCTTCGATGGCGAGCAGGAGGAGGTGGAGTCAGCTCAGAGAATCTGTTGGTGACGGTCTCGATCAGCGCCTCTATCTGCCGGTACTGGACCGGTATAGACTGATGGTTCAGCCTGCAGAATCAGAGAAGAACAAAGCTAAGACATCTGCACAGGGTCACGTCAGCTGTGTGTCGGTTCAAATGTAGACTGAATCATCCCGTGTGTTCAAGGATTATAAAGCAACTTGGAAACTGTCCTGATGTAAGTGGCCTCAAAGGTTTATAAACTCGCTTAACACCGTGTCCTAACTGCACGTGAGCGCAGGATTTTCTTTTACCCCTGGAGGCGGAGCTTGACTAATACGTTTGGGTGCTATTTTTACAGTTTATTTAAAAGCAAAACAAAACTACATGCCGTTAGGACAAGCTGTTGGATGAATCTTGTGTCTCCGTGGTAACCAAACAAGGACACAACTTATTCAAGTTACACCTGAACTCTAGACACATCTCACACACAGCTGGTGCAGCAGGACACCGACATTCAATAACACAACACTGTATGACTGTAGGACGGTTAAAGGAAGACACGAGCTGTAGCGGTGCGAGGATAAAATGTGTGATTGTGATCTACCAGAGTCTGTTCAGCTCTCTGAGGTAAAAAGCATCAAATTATCTCTGAGTAAATCTGTGCATCTCTAAGTCTGTGTGTGTGTTTACAGATATATCTGTATACTCCATATGTGGCTGTATGAGTGTCTGTGACGATATTTGAGTAACTTTATATTCTGTGTGTGTGTGTTGTGTTTACCTGAGCAGGGCGGAGCCAGCGTTAGCAGCCTGTGTGGCGACCAACATGCAGGAGGAAGAGACTCCAGCTAAGACCGCCTCTGACACTGCCACAAACCCTCCACCGCTCGGGAACAGGCGCACATTGGGGGGCTGCCTGTACACAACACACACACACACACACACACACACACACACACACACACACACACACACACACACACACACACACACACACACACACACACACACACACAAGCTTGTTCAGCACTTTAAGGGCTCTCTGCTCTACCTACTTCTTTTTACCGTCCCACTCAGCGTAGAGGACAAATTTCCCTCGCCGTTTGAAACCTCTTATCCCCGGTATCATTGCTATACAAGGGGAGCGTTCCATTAAAATCATGTCGACCTTGCAGAAATATGAAACTGTTTTACCGACTCGTGATAAATTTTCATCTGTGAGCCAGCAGACAGTTAATTCAAATATAATTAACTTTCCAGTGCACCATATTTAACATGTTTTAGAGGTCGGCGGTTGTCCGTGATGATGAAGCTGTACATTCAGCTTGAGTACAAATATACTGTGATATTAAAACACATCAAAATAAATGTGTGTGTGTGGTTGGCTGCACGGTGGTGCTGCGGGTGATGTTGCTTAAATAAAAAATCCCTCCGATGTGTTTAAGGTCCCTTCAAACCACAAAGATTTTTCAGGTTTTTGAAGCGGGATCAAATGAAAACATCATCATGGAGAACAGCTGCAGCTAACTGTGACGCCTCATTAACACATAATGATGATATTTATCTGCTGCAGCTGCTTTTTACCCTCCGGTGATGTGAAAGAGCTCGGCATGGAGGTGAAGAGAAGCTGAGGTGTAGAGACATAATTTGTTCTCAGAGGGCGAAGAGACTGAGTGTGTGACTTTCCAGGTTGTTAGTCCACTGCTGCAGAATGATTACAGGTTTGGGACGGATTAAAACAAAACATCAGCGATCATTCTCACAATTCTACAATTCACTTATCAGACTCTTTTCTCCAAAGCGACGTACATCAGAGAGTAAGAACAACACAAGCAAGGATCTAGAAAAAAGGGAACAATGTGAGTAAGAGCAAAGGATCAGCTTTGAGTCTGATTGGACACACAGGTGCTGACAGGAAGTGACCACAGGTGCTGACAGGAAGTGACCAGAGGCAAAGCACAACATTGAGGGCAGTTCTTGAGAGCTCTAATCAGTATAGAAACCATCTTATAAGTCCTCATTATCAAACAAAAACCATCGTCATTACCATCATCATCATCAATAATATGGAGACCATCATCATTAAGTTAGTAGGTATTCATGAAAGAGCTGGGTCTTTAGCTTTTTCTTAAAGGTGCAGAGGGACTCTCACCTTTCCAGGATCTCAGTGAGTAGCAGCAGGCCTTGTTGAGGCACCTCCAAGTTGGTCAGCCGCAGAGCTTCCTTCAGGCTGCGCACGAGGGACTCGATACCTGCCATGCGAACACAAACACGTATGTGTCAAAAAATACTTCTCTGATCTCGGCCTGACTTGTACGATTATTTTGCCCGTGAGTAACTCTGCAGGTTACAGCAGCTTCCTGCAGTGAGAAGAGTGACACACAGGCCACCACAGACTAAATCATGCATGTCTAACAAACAGCGGCAGTGGTACATATTTCTAATTTACTGCTACACTGACTCTGCTGTAATTATATTTTATTTAAAATGAACTAGAGCTTAAACTTAATGACACACAGAGCCCCGTGTGCTGCTCAAGTTATTTTTATTGGACGATAAGAATGCATACCGACTACTCTGCATGTAGTTGTAGAAGAAGAAATACTTCAGATAAATTCAGATCTGGACTCTGTTACTGATCTTGCTACGTGCACTCCGGGTAATGCACAAGCACAATCCTATGAACGTGCACTAATGGAGATGTGTCAGATTGAGGGGCTGCACATGCAAGAGTTACCAAACAGTTGGGGGTCCTGTCTCTCAGACGGCAGTGCTCGAGAAGTGAACTGGGAGCAAGACCAATCTTTATACCTACTATTCCCAATACAAGACGGTGCTACTGCCGCCCCAAATTAAATTAACAGTATTTACAAATTAACAATGAACGCACCGGGGCAGGGCCAGGCATTTGGTCTTTAAAATACAGAGGGCACTATGCTCGTACTCAGGTTGATTACAATCCATATAACCATGTAGAAGCGGAAACCAGATTGAATGGAAGTTTAAGGTTTCAATATTCGGTTTTCAAAAATGAACGCCCAAAATGAACGATTCACAGATTATAGTCTCCAGTAGAGAAAGAAGCATCTGTAAAGTCCTCAATGTCTTTTCTGGACGTTAATCAATTTACCTTTAAACCCCCAAATAAAAGCCATCCCATCACACACAGACACAGAAAGAAGCAGGAGCGCGTTTGATCTGTCTCAGCTCTCTCACCGTACACGGCGTGACACTGAGAGAAGAAGAGCGCGTCCTCAGTCAGCAACAGCAGACAGCTGTACACAGACCACAGCAGCACCTCATCACTGCTCCCAGCCAGCCGGTCGAACAGAAACTCTACCAGAAAACAGAGAAAAGGTGCCAGAGATGAAGTGGGGAGATAATGGGGGACAGTACCACTACGCCTCTTATCAAAACAGAAACAAAATGTTTTCAAGGATGTTTAGCTCAAAATAAAGGACGATCATATTCTGTCCTGAAATCTGTACTCCAATCCATCCAAATGAATTCATGAAGCACGATTAAACAACGAAAAACGACCAAAGTGTTGCACAATCAAAGCATAAAAAACACACAAATAAAGGAAGAATGTGTGACTTTCTGATCCAGTAGATGTCGCCCTTGAGCACCAGCATGAAACCAAAACAAACTGCGGTTAGGCCACGCCTCCTCCATCCTGAAGCCTCCGCTCTCCTCCAGAGACACACCTC
Source organism: Labrus bergylta (assembly GCF_963930695.1). Lineage (NCBI taxonomy): Eukaryota > Metazoa > Chordata > Actinopteri > Labriformes > Labridae > Labrus > Labrus bergylta. The sequence goes on along the minus strand of NC_089210.1, from coordinate 549,583 downwards.
GAGCTGCTATCCCGTGTCCTGCGTTGTTGTGTCAGCATGCTAATGTTAGCGCTCTTTAGTTAGCTCGTAGCTTCACATTGTCGTGTTAGCATGCTAATGTTAGCGCTCTTTAGTGAGCTCGTAGCTTCACATTGTTGTGTTAGCATGCTAATGTTAGCGCTCTTTAGTTAGCTCGTAGCTTCACATTGTTGTGTTAGCATGCTAATGTTAGCGCTTAGCTTCACATTTCATGTAAACTGACACAGAATGAGCGTGATCTAAAAACTCTTACTAACATCCAAATAATCAGTGAGTATGTTCTTCTTCTTCTCTCTAGTTCTTGACTAAAACAGCTTTTATACACAAGGGGAGGAGCCGGCCGTCCCGTCCATGTAAACACGGCTCTGACAACAACACAGCCAGCGGGACTCGAGCTTCTCCCTCATTGTAGACAGTCAGGACTCAGAGACACATTTACACAGGACAGACTGGATTTGTGATATACTGATGTGTTGCACATTCTTCCTTTAAGAGACTGAATTCATTTAAAACAAGAGAATAACCATCAGGAAAGTGAAAACTCTCCTGACGAGCCAAAAGCAAAGCAATAAAAGAGCATTTTGAGGTTTGATTTAAAACCATGAAGCGAGGGGGACAGAGGAGGCAGACTGCTCAAGAACTTTTGAGCTGCAACTGAAGAGTCAGGAAAAGAATTACAAACAGAGTCCCTGCGGCGATGAAGAGGCAAGAAAACAAAAGAAAGCAGCAAAGAATGACAAAAAGAAAGAGAGGTACACACAGAGAGGAAATAAAGACAGGAGAAGAAAACGGAGAAGGCAGGGAAAACTATTTGTAGAAAAGACTGCAATAAATCCAGCTCCTTTGTTTGTGTGTTTGCTGTCACCTGGTATGTCGGCTTTGATGAAGGGAGCGCTGAACTGAGCGGGAGAATGAACCAGGACGGACGCAATACACTTCGCAGTTGTCGCCTGCAACGTCTCATCTCCACTCAGCAGCAGCTAGACGACACAGTTCATAGACTTTATTAGATTTCAATAAGGCACAAACAGTGGTGGGGCGCGCTGGTGGCGCAATGGTTAGGGGGCGCGTCCCATGCATTGAGACTCTCGTCTCGAGCGGTAGGCCCGGGTTCACTTCCACCCATGGCCCCTTTCCACATGTCATTCCCCGCTCTCTCTCCCTGGTTTCAGACTCTATCCACTGTCCTCTCTCTCTCTCTGGTTTCAGACTCTATCCACTGTCCTCTCTCTCTCTCTGGTTTCAGACTCTATCCACTGTCCTCTCTCTCTCTCTGGTTTCAGACTCTATCCACTGTCCTCTCTCTCTCTCTCTCTGGTTTCAGACTCTATCCACTGTCCTCTCTCTCTGGTTTCTGACTCTATCCACTGTCCTCTCTCTCTCTGGTTTCTGACTCTATCCACTGTCCTCTCTCTCTCTCTGGTTTCAGACTCTATCCACTGTCCTCTCTCTCTCTGGTTTCTGACTCTATCCACTGTCCCCTCTCTCTCTGGTTTCAGACTCTATCCACTGTCCTCTCTCTCTGGTTTCAGACTCTATCCACTGTCCTCTCTCTCTCTGGTTTCTGACTCTATCCACTGTCCTCTCTCTCCCTGGTTTCAGACTCTATCCACTGTCCTCTCTCTCTGGTTTCAGACTCTATCCACTGTCCTCTCTCTCTCTGGTTTCTGACTCTATCCACTGTCCTCTCTCTCTCTGGTTTCTGACTCTATCCACTGTCCTCTCTCTCTCTGGTTTCTGACTCTATCCACTGTCCTCTCTCTCCCTGGTTTCAGACTCTATCCACTGTCCTCTCTCCCTGGTTTCAGACTCTATCCACTGTCCTCTCTCTCTCTGGTTTCTGACTCTATCCACTGTCCTCTCTCTCCCTGGTTTCAGACTCTATCCACTGTCCTCTCTCTCTCTGGTTTCTGACTCTATCCACTGTCCTCTCTCTCCCTGGTTTCTGACTCTATCCACTGTCCTCTCTCTCCCTGGTTTCAGACTCTATCCACTGTCCTCTCTCTCTCTCTGGTTTCTGACTCTATCCACTGTCCTCTCTCTCTCTCTCTGGTTTCAGACTCTATCCACTGTCCTCTCTCTCTCTGGTTTCTGACTCTATCCACTGTCCTCTCTCTCCCTGGTTTCTGACTCTATCCACTGTCCTCTCTCTCCCTGGTTTCAGACTCTATCCACTGTCCTCTCTCTCTCTCTGGTTTCTGACTCTATCCACTGTCCTCTCTCTCCCTGGTTTCAGACTCTATCCACTGTCCTCTCTCTCTCTGGTTTCAGACTCTATCCACTGTCCTCTCTCTCTCTGGTTTCTGACTCTATCCACTGTCCTCTCTCTCTCTCTGGTTTCAGACTCTATCCACTGTCCTCTCTCTCCCTGGTTTCTGACTCTATCCACTGTCCTCTCTCTCCCTGGTTTCAGACTCTATCCACTGTCCTCTCTCTCTCTGGTTTCAGACTCTATCCACTGTCCTCTCTCTCTCTCTGGTTTCTGACTCTATCCACTGTCCTCTCTCTCTCTCTCTGGTTTCAGACTCTATCCACTGTCCTCTCTCTCTCTGGTTTCTGACTCTATCCACTGTCCTCTCTCTCCCTGGTTTCTGACTCTATCCACTGTCCTCTCTCTCCCTGGTTTCAGACTCTATCCACTGTCCTCTCTCTCTCTCTGGTTTCTGACTCTATCCACTGTCCTCTCTCTCCCTGGTTTCAGACTCTATCCACTGTCCTCTCTCTCTCTGGTTTCAGACTCTATCCACTGTCCTCTCTCTCTCTGGTTTCTGACTCTATCCACTGTCCTCTCTCTCTCTGGTTTCAGACTCTATCCACTGTCCTCTCTCTCTCTCTGGTTTCAGACTCTATCCACTGTCCTCTCTCTCCCTGGTTTCTGACTCTATCCACTGTCCTCTCTCTCCCTGGTTTCAGACTCTATCCACTGTCCTCTCTCTCTCTGGTTTCTGACTCTATCCACTGTCCTCTCTCTCCCTGGTTTCAGACTCTATCCACTGTCCTCTCTCTCTCTGGTTTCAGACTCTATCCACTGTCCTCTCTCTCTCTGGTTTCTGACTCTATCCACTGTCCTCTCTCTCTCTGGTTTCAGACTCTATCCACTGTCCTCTCTCTCTCTGGTTTCAGACTCTATCCACTGTCCTCTCTCTCTCTGGTTTCTGACTCTATCCACTGTCCTCTCTCTCTCTGGTTTCAGACTCTATCCACTGTCCTCTCTCTCTCTCTGGTTTCTGACTCTATCCACTGTCCTCTCTCTCCCTGGTTTCAGACTCTATCCACTGTCCTCTCTCTCTCTGGTTTCTGACTCTATCCACTGTCCTCTCTCTCTCTCTGGTTTCAGACTCTATCCACTGTCCTCTCTCTCTGGTTTCTGACTCTATCCACTGTCCTCTCTCTGCATTAAAGGCACGAAAAGCCCAAAATAAATCTTAAAAAAAAAAAAACAGTGGTGGAAAAAGTACTTGATAACCACACCTTAGACTTAGACTTAGACTTAGACTTTCTTTATTGTCATTCAAACTTGTACTTTACAGTGCAGATAAGAACGAAATTTCGTTCCCTTGGCTCGTTGTAGTGCAGGATAAAAACAGCAGCATGTATTTACATATAAAAAATAAAAATAAGGTGCAGATATAAATAGATATAAAAAGAAAAACTATGAGTAAAATACTATACAGATAAATATATTGCACGTTATATTGTGTTTTACAGTCCAGTGAGGTAGTCCTGTGTGGGGGTTTGAGGGGGAATGGAGGGATTATTTTTTCCTGTTCAAAAGTCTTATGGCCTTCACCTGAGTGAAAGTAAAGATAAAAACGTTCATACATGCAGAAACACTTCTGAAAAACGTGATATTTTCACGCTGAGCGTCATGTGTGAACTGCTCCTGAAATCTCTGGAAATAATCAGGAGTGCATGTGAGAAACTGGCTAGAGAGACTGGCTGTGGATAAGGATCTCAAATCTCTCAAATAATTTTTTAGATTTAGATTTGATTATGTTGACCAGATTTACATTTTACAACCCCCTTGGCACACAATGGAGGTCGGATGACGTCATCAGCCGAGCTGTAACGTGAGTCATAACTGAGAACGAGATATAATCTACGCATTGATTTCCCAGACATGAAGAACAAATATTAGTCCAGGGTAAACCCCCTGTGAATCCCTATTCAAAGGAACATTAATCCAGGATTAGAAGTGCTTGTTATTTTTATAGTGAGTGCCAGAATGCGGTCTTGGGGACGGGAGCAGGATGTTTAGACAGACCTTTTTCAGGATGAGAGGCAGAGGGCAGAGCTCGGGGGGCTGTTGGTCTTGGGTTTGGCTCAGGGTCTGACTGTTGTTGCTGTGGGTGACCTGGTTCTCACTGCCCTGGACCAGACTGCTCTTCATCAGAACCGACACCACCTCGCCTGTCTGAACCAGCAGCGACAGCAGGCCTGAACGATGAATGACACAAACATACCGAATGCAAAATATCAAAGTAGTATCAAAATGATGCACTCGCCCGCTCTGTAAACAAAGTCTCTTAGACACGACACGGGGGACTTCTGCGTCAATCTCTGCAATACTCCGGTAACAAACTCTACATGGCAGTGCAATTTCTATCTGCTACATTCCCTGCTTGTTTGTGTTCAGGTATCCATGGCAACTGAAACTGAGCTTATTTTGTGGGAGTCTGAGCTGATAAACACCGCTCTGACGTTTGTCCTTCTGCAGAATTTTGTATATGACAGCAGTATGGGAAATGCGATGCTACCCAGCGGTCCAATCACAGGGCTCGCTGTAAACAACTCCAAGACGATCCCAAAGGAACATGATGAGTCCACAGAGATCCTCCGTTATACAAACTTAAACAGACTGCGCACATCAAGCCTCAAACACTCAATCATCAGCGATGTAATGAGCTATTTTCAATCTTTTGAACACAAAGTCATAAATCACAAAACAAAGAATGTTCTAAACATGAGAAAAAGTACATTTTCTTTTCTGTGGCACTTTGTTTTTTAGCACAGCGTGGGAGATAAAGAATGATAATCCTGTTTAATTCCTCCATCGTGCTGCGAGGAAACGCTTTGTTAAGATTTAATCAACAGAAAGTTACACAAATAGCTGACCTGCAGCTTCGTCTGTTCGCAGCGCGCTCACAGGCCAGACGTGTCTCCAACCTCTCCCCGAGTGAAGGCAGCCATGTATTCACTTAAAGTGTAAGAAGATCAGGAGTCAGGATTATGTTTCAAGTCCTCCTCAGAACCCGCCTATCAGTTTATTATCCTCTTAATTAGAATTGGTACGAGAAAGCAAACGCCTTCATCCTGCTTTAATCCTTTGATTCTTTGATTCCAGTTCAAGAGAGAGACGACACTCACACCACCTGTGCTCATGGAAGGGAAGACTTCAAAAAAGTGGAAGAAAATGAAAGACCAAAACAACCGTAGGTTTAAATAATCCAGGTCCAGGCGTTCAGGATGATTAGAAGAATATAAAAGACATTTCATTCATTGGGCTAGAAACATTAAAACACAACACTAACAGTGATTTCAGCTCTGCAGTTCGGTTGCAAATGAGGTGAAATATAACTCTGACTAAATATGTTGCCCACACTAGTCAGGATGTTTGGGTTAGTTCTTCTTCTAATCGATCTAAATGCAAATCTTTGGTAATAAAGAAATGACAGCTGTTTTTTCTCACCAACACATTTGTTGATGAGCAGAGGGGAGCTGGCGTTGGCTAAAGTCTGCAGCAGCAGGACGCACACTCTGTCCCTGATGGCAGCAGGTACAGACTGAGCGGCCAAGCCCCCGGCTGTCCCAAACAGTCTGAGCCACACGTACAGGACTGAGGCCTTCAGCACTTCATCGGGGTACAGGAGGGCCGAGCACAGGTGATCCAGCAGGGAGGCTGATGGACAGATGAGTGAACACAGAAACAAAGGATTCAGATATAATTATCATGTGGAAACATCAGTCAGTTTGAGACACAGAGGAAGGAAAGGAAAGCACAAATAAACAATCAAAAACTGAAGCGAGATGACAGAACGACGCAGAGCAAACCGCAGAGAACAAAGTGTGTTTTGGGAGTTTCACTTTAACGACCTCCTCCGTATCAGAGACGATGGTTGAGCAACAGTGGAGGGGAAGCTGCAATGATGATGAAAGCATTGAAGACTATTGGGAAGAAAGAGCGGTGAAGTGGAGCGTCTGGGAGAGAGGGTGTGCGGGAAAAAAAAAGATGGATATAAAAATACACAGGGCTGAGCGAGGAGTCTCTCGTGCACAGTGGACACACGCTCTGGCAGAAAGCATGGTTCACAGCAGTCTTTGACTCGTGACCCCGGTTTGACTTCACAAAACTCTTTTTGGTTTGGTTTGACCCCAGACAACCAAAACACGCTACCTGAAAGAAATGAATTATATTAACTTAAATTAACTGTGTTACAAGTAAACATTCATCTGAGAGCACATTCAGACTGTTTCATGTTTATTATTGTGTAAAGAGAGTCAGAGAGTACTTTACTTCCTGTCTTATTTTGAAATACAGTAAGGTTTCCTGTAGAGTGAAGGTTAAAACAGGAAGTTGAGCACATAAACAGGAAGTGGTTAGGGATCCCAAAGTGAGGTCAAACAGCTCAAAGGAACGGTAACAAAGTCATCATGTCATAAGGTCAATGTGTGATGTCATAAGGTCAATGTGTGATGTCATAAGGTCAATGTGTGATGTCATAATGTCAATGTGTGATGTCATAATGTCAATGTGTGATGTCATAAGGTCAATGTGTGATGTCATAAGGTCAATGTGTGATGTCATAATGTCAATGTGTGATGTCATAAGGTCAATGTGTGATGTCATAATGTCAATGTATGATGTCATAAGGTCAATGTGTGATGTCATAATGTCAATGTGTGATGTCATAAGGTCAATGTGTGATGTCATAATGTCAATGTGTGATGTCATAAGGTCAATGTATGATGTCATAATGTCAATGTATGATGTCATAAGGTCAATGTATGATGTCATAAGGTCAATGTGTGATGTCATAAGGTCAATGTGTGATGTCATAATGTCAATGTATGATGTCATAAGGTCAATGTGTGATGTCATAATGTCAATGTGTGATGTCATAATGTCAATGTGTGATGTCATAATGTCAATGTGTGATGTCATAAGGTGGATATTACTTTGGACTCGTCAGCTGAGCTGTCTGAGAGTTTGTTAAAGTGAAATGAGACATTCAAATGACATGGACCACAGCCGCTGCACATGGGGTAGCGATATATCCGCTAGGCTATCGGCGACCCCGCACACACTATAAATGAATACTATGATGTTTCTACAACGGTAGTCAAGGCGGAGGGAACGAGTTGTTAAGGCCGCCGCCTGAACTATGAAGCACTGCTTGAAACACAGGCGGAGAGACGGTGAAAAAAGAGTAATGAAGGGACTTTACGAACAGAGGAATAATCTGTGTTTAAGTGGCGGGCAGGAGCTGAAGGGAGGCAGAGGAAAAAACAATCTGAGACTGTAAAAGAGAGAGAGAGGGAGAGCTCTGTGAAGCAGATCAAAACCCATGTGAGCCAGGAGAGGCTCCCAGACACGTCTGATTAAAGAGAAATATATGAGGCGGCCGAGAGGAGAGGGGCTGGAGGAGGGAGAAGGGAGATAAGAGAGAGTGATTAAAGGATGGGAGGGAAAATTAAAGCCTTACTGTTGTTTAAAAAACACATTTCACGAGGCGTGCACACAAACACAGAGACGGACGCACAAACAGAAGGTGGAACACGTTTTCTTTTCGCTCTCTTTGAAGAGCAAAACCAAAAGGTTGGTATCTTTCTGTTTCTCTTCCTCACTGTGCCGCTCTTTGTTCCTCCTGTGATCAGCTCCAAACAGAATGTGTGTCTCTGTTGTTCCTCAGCCTCTTTAACTGAACCTTTCTTTGGCTCACTCTCTCTCTACAGCTTCTTATACTTCGTCTTTGTTTCCCACAAACAAAATGCGTTCGTTTGACAAACCAAAATAAATCCCCGAAAACTGAACAAACCTCACTCTGCGTTGTTGTTTCTTTCTAAAGTCTGGTAAATAATTACAGGATGTGACAACTGGAGGTCTGCGACCCGACCCCAGCCCTACGACACACAAGGCCTGGGTAGAGCTTTGTTTTTAAACACATAATAAGGGCTTGGTCAGAACACAACTGGGCTTAGCGTGAGTGTGCCCTTACATCCCCACATGTGAGAACGACAGCTTCTTGTACTTATATCCCTTCCACACAAAACCATCCTCGTTATCTGTGTCTGCCTGTCCTTAATGTAAAATGCTTCATCCTCTCTTCCTGCTTCCTTCTTTCCTCTGTATTCTCTCCTGAGTGAGGACAGGAGGGAATCGGACAACAAGAGAAAGAGGCGGGAAAAAGAGAGAGACGAGGCCGGAGGAAAGCAAAGATTTGAGAAACACGCAAAGGGAAAATCAGTAAGAGAGACAGGCAGGCAGTGAGTCAGAGAGAGAGAGAGTCATTTGTGTTGGGTGCTTTGGGCTTTGTTGTCATTGCCATGCTGTTGTTGTTAGTCCAAACAGCACGACAGAGACACGCTGAGTGACAGGCCACAGACGGCCCGCACGGTAAATAGTGGCGGCCCGCATTTTGCATCAGCATTAAAGAAAACCAGAACTACCTGAGTCTGTTCAGGGGAGCGCTACACTCCTGGGGACACCTGAGAGGTAAACGTATGTGACATAATACATAACCATGACTCCTGCCTATGCATGACTTACATGAGAGATGCATATTGGAAAAAACTGTCATGCAATATAGTTTTCTTTCTGAGATAAATATTGAGATTTTTAAAAAAGAGAGCAGATAAATGCAGCGTTTCTTTTTTTATGAACACTTGAAGTTGATTCTTCCCATTTAACAGAGCAGCGTTACGGTTCAGAGAAGACAGACATCAGCAGGTGGTTGTAGCAGATTAAATCAGCAGGAGCGGGAGGGGAGGGGCAACACGCTCTGCTCTACCACACTGGAAGATTGTGGGTAAACAGATATAAATAAATGGTGTAACTCAGGGGAAAGGTCGGATTGAACATGCTTATGTCTTTATTTCAGTGAGAGCTGCCGTGGGATCATCGACGCAAGTGGAATATAAAGTGTGGCCAAAGTGTGGTTATCTCAATAAAGCCTGAGCGTTTTTTTAAAAAAAGGTCATAACAACGACAGAGATTGGTTTGAAAGGTTCAGGGGAAAGGATATCGAATTTACTTAATTTTTTTGTCCCATATCGCAAAATGAGTGCAGCACGGGGAGAATATTTAACAGAGATACAGTATATAACTGCTTTCATGAACGAGAAATGTTTTTGAAAAGGTGAAAACAGGCGGCAGTAATTGAGTTATCGTGGAAATGCTTCGATTTTCTCCTTTCAGCTGCTGAGACCCTCACTCACACATTCATCATTTCCCGACTGGACCACTGCGACAGTCTCATCTACGGTTCATCGTCCAAAACACTCAAGAAACTTCAATACATCCACAATCCTGCTGCTCGCCTTCTCATACACCTGTGACCACATCACCCCCGTCCTTCATAACCTCCACTGGCTCCCCATCCCCCAGTGTATCCCCTTCAAACTCCTCATCATCACCTACAAAGACCTCCATCACCTGGCTGCACTCCCTACCTGTCTGGGCTCCTCCACCCGCACGCTCAGGTCTGCTGACTCAAACCTCCTGTCCCCCTGCAGGACTATCCATCGGTCCTGAGGGGACAGGGTCTTCTCCACCCTCTGGAACTCACTCCCAAAACCATCAGAGACCCCACCTCACTCTCCAAGACATCGGCACTAGAGTAGTCTTTCATTTTTTGCAAATCTTTTCATGAAATTTTAAATTGCAAGTAAAGACGATCACACACGACAATAAAGACCCTCTGCTGTTTCCCTTTGTGCATCAGTGCCTGTGTGACTGTGGGCTGTGTTCTAGTGTCTGTTGAAGAGGCTCACCATACTGAGTCGCCAGCGTGAAGGCGAGGTTGGGGGCAGCTTCCACCAGGTTCCCCAAGAAGTTGAAAACGGGCAGAAGACTCTTCACACTGAGCTGGTCACTGAGCTGCACAGAGAAAGTACACAAATAAATCAACAAGACTTAAAGGAGCAGTATGTAACTCTGACCCCTAGTGTTTAAAATGAGTACTGCAGTCTAAATTCTAAACATCATAGAGAGCTGTCTCCCCCCCCCCCCCCCCTCTACACAGGTCACCATGTGGTGGACTCTGAAGCTTCAGTGTTTATCCAGCTCTGCATGGGTCTGTAAACCTTTCTGTGTTCTAACCTCTCATGCTGATCACGATCGTTATATGTTGTATGAAGTTAACTCGGCTTCTTTTATTTAAACGCACTCGTAGAAGGTCTGAAGAATGAGAACCTAAACAAGTCCCCAGATCCTCTCATACGTTTTTACTTTAAAGACTCAAACCTGTAATTCACTTATTTTCAGAACTCAGAAAACAAAGCACGCAGATCGCTCTGGAGATCTTGCTTAAATATTTCCTTTGAACATTTAGAATCAGGCTCTATTCTACTGACATCAATGAGACCTGTCTGCACCTCCACGTGTTGTAACACCTCCGTCATCATCATCTGTACAAACAGGTTTTACTATTTTCCATGTGCGGCGTTAGCTGTTTAGTGAGGCTTTTCCACAACCCCCCCCTCTCCCCCTCCCAAAGGGAGACACAACAGAAGCAAAAGGGAGACAAGCACGGCGCTGTGTTTACTAAACAACCCGGGGAAGATGTGTTGTTCACACGTGATGTTGGATGATTGAGGATGCGGAGCGTGTCTCTGAGCCTGTATGTGTAAGTGAGTAGGTGTTTCTCTGTACGCGAGTGTCTCACCTGTTTGTGTATCTCATCCAAAACGAAGCGATAAGACGGCTCGCTGTGGAGCTCCAAGAGCAGCTGAACCAGCACTGACACACAGGAACACAAGCACACACAGGTTTGTACACACACACACACACACACACACACACACACACACACACACACACACACACACACACATCAAAAAGAGAAAACAGAAGATTCATTACAGTTATGTTCACATTTAAGGGCACACTGACTCGAGGCAATCAGCACTGTACCTGAGCACGCTTCAACACTAAAGTCCAGTTCCTTTGACCAGTGTGAGTGCTCTGTTACAGGACTCAACATAAGACACAAAGTCAGTAACATAGCTGTCATGTTCTCTGTGTTGTTCTCCGATGTGCGGATGCAGCCTCGACTGTGCGTCCCTTTTATTTATTTTTTCTGTCTTGTAAACTGAGCACGCTTCATGACCACGTAAAGCAATGCATGTGTTGTGTTACGACCTTATGCACAAGAGGTAAACGTGCTAAGGCCCGGTTAGTCGTGGAGCAGTGTGAGAGCAGGCCAGCGGGGGGAAGGGGAGGGGGGACAATCAGACCCATGCAGAGCTGGCTAAACACTGAAGCTTCAGAGTCCACCACATGGTGACCTGCGTGAGCATCCACTCTAGAGAGGGGGGGGGGTGGGAGGAAGATTTTACAATTTAGACTTCAGTACCCATTTTAAACACTAGGTGTCAAATTGCTTCTTTAAGATCAAGTATCAGAGCAGTTTTACAGAATCTGTCTTAAAATGCCTGAGGGACCACTTCGCTGTAATAGTAGAGTGCTTAAAACTTCACTGCTCCAGCTCATTGCAAGAAGAGTGTGATGAACACAGTCTGAGATTCATTACAGCCCCATAAATAATGAAGCTGTGATGTGTGTGTGTGTGTGTGTGTGTGTGTGTGTGTGTGTGAGGAGAAACAGAGACCAGCGAGAACATTTTTATCATTAACATAACTTAACATATTGATTCCAGTTAATGCAACAAAAATAGTAGTCTCAGGAACTCAATGTTGGGTATTTATTTGTTTTCAATAATCAAAATTTTGAAATAAGTTGCCAACATTCTGGTCCTTAATCGTTTTTTACTATTTTTACAATTTAGACCGTGTGCAGGAGTTTTCCCAGAAGGAGGACATACTGGCTGCTGCAAACATAGCATGTTTCCTTAATGTCTGATCATGTAGTAAGCTCACTTTCATTTCACTCTCTACACATCTCACTGATTGGACCTTTAACAAAACAGTTTAGTGTTTTTAAACATTTAGATCCAGTGAGAAAACTCTGACTGTGAACTAAGAACTATGTGTTTATGGCAGATTTAACTGATCACTGGATACAGACAGCAGAGCAGTGAAAGAACTCATGTCGTGCAGTGAGGTCCAAATGTTCCCAGCAGTGACCGTTATCGCACTCCCAAAGAGAGTTAGGAGTGACTCAGAGCCTTTGACTGTGTTACACAGCCTGCATGCTAACGAGTCCGTTTCTACAGTACACATGAGGAGAATAGGAGAAGGGTTTCATTCTGAATGTGTGTTTCAGTGTGTGTTCTCCAACACAGCAAACATAAATAAATAAATAAATTATCCAAGCTACAAAGAAGCATCTCCTCACCTTGGTCAACCTTCCCCAGAGTGGCCGGTTCCTCCACGGAGTGAAGCATCCCTGGGGAAAGAAAAGAGAGGCTCGACTTACAGATGGTTAATAACAAAGATGAAACGATAAAACTCAGACCAGAGTTAAGACAACAGACTTAATAGTTTAAGAAAACCTGCAAAGTTCAGAGAAACTACATGAAGATTTATGCTGTGAACCGTTGATGTGTTCTTGGTCAGACGATGAAGACAAATGTTGCTTTTTGGTTATCTTTGAATATATTTTTTGGATTTTCACAAAACGTAGCTGCAAAAGAAACAATGTCATGAATTAAATGTTTACTATATCTCGATGTACAGAGTGTTTACCTCATGTAACGCAGAGCAGCGGGGGAGAGGGAGGAGGGGGGAGTAAGTTTATGTTTTGTGATGAAATCACACCCTTCTAAACACACACCCCGATATGAATGATCAGCCTACGTCACATATGAACTTACTCCACAAGGACAGAGAGCAGAACACCCACTGCGTCTTACTCATTCTTGTCCTTTTATTCTTTTAGTATAACTCTGACTCACCGAGCAGAGAAGATATAAAATGAAGACAGACTCTGAGGTCCTGCTGGAGAAGCTCTCTCAAAGCCCCAGGAGAAGACCTCAACAGCCCACTGACACCAGACAGGACAAACGACTTCCTCACCGACTGTAAAACAAAGACAAAGAGAGGGAAATATAATAAAGCCTGAACATCACAGGAAACCATCACGGACGCCCAGCCACCACCATCGAACTGTTTTTAGGTCACTTCTATCTGAACCACTTCTCTTGACCGCTTCCATCACTGCAACACCTGTTGACCTGATAACTGCTCTCATATCTGACAAACAGAGGGGCGTCCAAAACGGCCGTGTGGGGGGGGGGTCTTAAAAGCGCCTACCTTCTCTGGTCCAAACAAATCCAGAGCATTCAGGAGCAGAATCTAAAGTTAGAAGGAGGACATACTGACTGCTGCATTGTTGTCAGAGAAGCCAGCACTTCAACATAGCATGTTTCCTTAATGATCAGAGAGTAAGATACCTTTATCATCTCACTCTCTACACATCTCACTGACTGGACCTTTAATAAATAAAACATTACACTTCAGCCACATTCAGCTGACAAGTCCAGACAATGTCAAGACACTCAACATTTACATTTTGTTTGCCCAGTTGGAAGAATTTCTTTAACTTAATTTTTGAAGGTAAAATAGGACGTAATGCTGTGTGATAGTAAATGTCATTCTCCAAATGTTAGTGTTGAAAACCTGATAAATACATTCTTCCTGCTCTCTGAAATGTCAGATAGGCTTTCTCTAATTATTAAATGATATGTAGTTCCAACTTTGGTATAGACACTTGTTATGAGGTCATTCCTGGCCCGGGTCAATAAACCATACAATATACCGGTATACATATATATATTTACAGTACATTCTATATATTTTATTATATTATTATATTAGTCTATATTATATAACATTTCATTATATTACACTATATTGTTCATATTGCACTATATTATATTATCTTATACTACATTATATTATATAACTGCATCACTGTGGTACAACACTGCCTCTCTTCTCTGCTGTTTTACATAACTTGCTGCTATTTTTTCCTTTGCATATACCCCCTGTTTTTATTTTTATTTATCTTATCTATTCTGTTTAATGTTTATTTTGAACTTTCATGTCTGTGCTGCTGCCCTCTGGGGATCAATAAAGTATTATCCTATCCTGTGAAGGGTTACAATATGAACAGTAATTAAATGAGATAAAAACCAAAGTGTGGTTTCAATGTTACCGCGATGTCGTCACTCTCGATCATCTCGATGACGCAGGCCACGCAGAGCAGCCGGCCCCCCTCCTCCGCGGGGCCCGGCCGGCCTCCCCCCTCCGCGGGGCCCGGCCGGCCTCCGCCCCCCTCCGCGGGGCCCAGCCGGCCCCCCTCCTCCGCGGGGCCCGGCCGGCCTCCCCCCCCCCTCCGCGGGGCCCGGCCGGCCTCCCTCCTCCTCCGCGGGGCCCAGCCGGCCTCCCTCCTCCGCGGGGCCCGGCCGGCCTCCGCCCCCCTCCGCGGGGCCCAGCCGGCCCCCCTCCTCCGCGGGGCCCGGCCGGCCTCCCCCCCCCTCCGCGGGGCCCGGCCGGCCTCCCTCCTCCTCCGCGGGGCCCAGCCGGCCTCCCCCCTCCGCGGGGCCCGTCCGACCTCCCTCCTCCGCGGGGCCCAGCCGGCCTCCCCCCTCCGCGGGGCCCGGCCGGCCTCCCCCCTCCGCGGGGCCCGGCCGGCCTCCGCCCCCCTCCGCGGGGCCCAGCCGGCCTCCCTCCTCCTCCGCGGGGCCCAGCCGGCCTCCCCCCTCCGCGGGGCCCAGCCGGCCTCCGCCCTCCTCCGCGGGGCCCGTCCGACCTCCGCCCCCCTCCGCGGGGCCCAGCCGGCCTCCCTCCTCCGCGGGGCCCGGCCGGCCTCCGCCCCCCTCCGCGGGGCCCAGCCGGCCCCCCTCCTCCGCGGGGCCCGTCCGACCTCCGCCCCCCTCCGCGGGGCCCAGCCGGCCTCCGCCCTCCTCCGCGGGGCCCAGCCGGCCTCCGCCCCCCTCCGCGGGGCCCAGCCGGCCCCCCTCCTCCGCGGGGCCCGTCCGACCTCCGCCCCCCTCCGCGGGGCCCAGCCGGCCTCCGCCCTCCTCCGCGGGGCCCAGCCGGCCTCCGCCCCCCTCCGCGGGGCCCAGCCGGCCCCCCTCCTCCGCGGGGCCCGTCCGACCTCCGCCCCCCTCCGCGGGGCCCAGCCGGCCTCCGCCCTCCTCCGCGGGGCCCAGCCGGCCTCCCTCCTCCTCCGCGGGGCCCAGCCGGCCTCCCCCCTCCGCGGGGCCCAGCCGGCCGCTCCACCTCGGGTCGTGTCTGAAGTGGATCTTGTGGTGGATAATGTCGTCGCTCGTCATGTTTGTGTTGTAAACAAACTGCAGGTTAGCTAATTCATAACGTATTAAAACATTAGCATAAAACGCGCAGAGTTACTGTTTTCTTTCTAGAAGATTTTAAGTCTTCACTGATTAAACAGTCACATTAAAAGAAGTATAATCAATCCACTAAAGTATCCATTGAACATGAATTAATTATAAACGACAGAAAACGTACAAAAACAAAAACCCGTTTCAGGTTCAGCAAAGTGAAATGTTTGCGCCCAATTTTTTTTCAATCAAAACTTTATTCAAACATAAAAAACAAAACACAAAGTACAAAAACACGACATAAAAAAAAGAATTAATTATTACCCCTTCAGTGTTTGCTTTAACGACCTGGTGCCGGGTTTTATTCTGTTCATTTTTTTTTAATCCACCTTATTCCTAGCTCCCATGATGCCTTGTGTGAATTATGGCATTTATTTTATTTTATTTTATTTTTATTTTTTATTCCTACAGTATGGGGAATTCAAAAGTTTGCACAATACGAAACAGAAAAGTATGTATTCAAACAGAAAAATATAATTCAGTTACAGCATTTTTATTATTATTATATTTACGTACATATTAAAATGAAATAATTTGATTCACAAATAAAAAATGTTTTAAGGGGAGGCGTTTAACACTTGGGGAGGTTGAAAATATATATATGTATACGTTGAGTTTTTAACAAGTGGCAACCTCTTGTGGGAAAAAAATGAAGCCAATGCTGAAGTGTAAAATCCTGCAGTTCCTGGAGTGTCCACTAGAGGCCTCCTGCAGAAGCACAGGAAGTCACATACACACCCATTCTAAAAAGCCTGTTTTTACAGCAGAGATGAACATGTTTACAGCCTGGTTCAAAAAACCAAATAGGTGTGATTAGCTCATGTCTGGATGGACACACACTGTACGGGGGGTGAATGTTTTGATGACTCATCAGTTTTGATTTGATGAAGGATAAGAGTTATTCACAATAAGGCGTGTAGCTGACCTGATTGACAGGTGGGTGCGGGTGACTTCTACCTACAAGAGTGTTTCCCAGAGCAGAATTATCTCCTCTGCCATCTGTTGAAACAATCATAATAAATCCCATGTATTTGAGGGTTTTAAGTTGTTTTAAAGCTTTAGTTGCTTTACTCTTATCTTTATTAGCGGTGCCATCAAAAGTTTCCAAATTTGAAGATTAGGTGGATATCCTTTTTTTTTTTTTTTTTTTAACACAGCACTAGGTGATAATCTTCTAATAGCATCCAATAAATGTCATTGCTGAATGATATGTTCAGTGTACTGTGAAATTAGGTTTTTTTTTTCCAGTATCGCTTAGCAGTGAAGGCCACAATTTGGTTATCACCATGACAACAAAAGCTATCCAAGGAGAGATGTGCGGGGGAGACTTATCAGGCACCACCACCAACATGACAATTTATTATCTCTGCACTTCGCCTTAACACGAGTTCACTTCACATCAAAGTAATGCATGACATAAAGTGCAGCTGCAGCTTAGCTGTGTGTGCAGCAGGCGATCTCTCAAAGGTGGAGGAGTTTTCTTTTGACAAATCTGCTGCGCTCCAAAGACATATTTAAAGCCGAGCGTACACAGTGTCTGCAGGATGTGGGACGAGCCTTGTTTGGCTGATTGAACAGAGTAGCAGGTGGAAAATATTTGTTCTTAAAGTAATTTGTGCAGCAACAGGACTGTGATCCATCAGCTTCAGGGGTTTGTTGGCTCCTGAGAGCTCAGATTGGAGTGAACACATATCCGTCAATTTAATTTGACAACTATTTCACAGAGACGATTCATCAGAGGCCAATAAAACAACACAAATGGACTCTGGTAGTGTCCAAGCATGAGTGGAGACACTACCTGCACACATTATTCTCAACATAGCTGGGCCTTTTGCTTTTCTCTCATTTGGCTTGATGTGTCTTAAACCACTTCCTGTGTACAACCCACACACACGCAAACACACACACACATCTTTATATATAAATAGAGATCATTCTGCAGTCTTGAAAAATCAGGAAGGAATAGATTTATAATATTTCTTGCTGCTTTCTTCTGCCGTCATCGTGGGCGTGCAGCTGTCCTAAATAGAGCTTTACCTTTACAGTCATCAACCACAACATCACTGTGGTGACTGTTTCCATAAGTGACAACATTAACGGGTTGCAACTGCAGTTTTTAGTAATGACTAATGTGTCTTCCTCCTGCAAGCCTGCATGTATTTAATGGCAGTGGAGGCTTAAACAAGCATTGCAGGTAAACGCAATATGGCTAATTTCTTGTTTTTAATCAATATACATTTCAGGCAAACTCCTTCAGTGGTAGAGCCCGACATCTCTCAACCGCAAAGGTTGAGGGTTTGATTCCCCAGCTCCTGCAGCCACATGTCCGAATTGTCCTTGAGCAAGACACTTAACCCCAAGTTGCTCCCTCTGCTTCGTCATCAGTGTGTGAATGTGAATGAACGATGAGTTTAAACTGATGGACTCTTTACACAGCCAGAAGAAAAATAAACTATACAAGCTCAAGACCATTTACCCTGTACACATGGACACTGAAACACGCTCATGCTCCATACGTCCATTTCACCATTTTACATTTTGAAACAGTTATAACAATGTCCTTCCCTCAGTGGTTCAGGCACTAGATTTTTTAAATCGCTCTCATGTATTACTGCTGAGATAATTAAGTAGGAAGAGGGCGGAGTCTGTGTGTGTGTGTGTGTGTGTGTGTGTGTGTGTGTGTGTGTGTGTGTGTGTGTGTGCGTGTGTGTTGGACATGCAGTAGCTCACTCGGGTTGAACTTTCAGGTGAGCTTCACCCTCACAGATGGAAACTCTTGCAGTCTGCTCAGACTCAGTGGATTAAATGTGACCAAAATAAGAAGATAAAAAGAGTCATTCAAAGGATTGGTGTGAATAAAATGTCAACTCACGGTAAGAAAACTCTTTTAAATTGTCATATTGTTTGCAGCCTGTTGCAACTTGTGTAAAAGAATAGAACTCGCTGCTCCGTCTGCTGCAGGTGTTACGGTGTAAATGGTGACCGTGTTAACTGGCGACTTTCAGCAACTTAGTTTGTGTTGTAAATGTTTTAAAGTTTTCTCACGGATTCTTCTGTTTCTATCTTTTTGATTATAGTGTCGTAAAATCCTCATCAGACATGTATTTCATGAAAAGAAAGAAAGAAAGGTTTCTTTAGGTGTTATGCCGAGAAATGCATCCCTGCCAAGAATTGCATGCACCTCGCGGAAGTGTTAGAAGTTCGAAAACGTTTGAAGTTATTTCTGTGGGTCAGATCTGTGATGATAAAGTCTGTGAAGTGAAGTGTCCTTATTGTTCTATAGACTCGGTAGAGGACGCACTTTCATTATTCTGCATGAATATGAACCGCAAACAGTGTTTGACTCTGAAGTGTCTTTAGAAGAGATTTAACGGTGCAAAATACGACAGTCATAAAATCACTCAAAGTCACCAGTTAACACGGTCACGTTTTAAACCGTAACACCGTACAATCAACTTAAATATATTATAAGTTTTTTGGCATTTTCCATCAGAAGTTTGTCTACATTAGATGTGTTTTCGGAGAGTCAAGCAGTTCTGGTATTTTCTGGAGTTTTCCTTTGTTGCCATATTTTCTCGGATTCAAAGAGAGGGGTTTAGACCCCCACACTTTTTGTTCCAGCTGCAAAACTGTAAGAGGATTTTGTTGTTGATCACTATCTCGACATCTGAGGACAAGCAAAGTATTGAAATTCGACTTATTGTGTTAGAAATATGCAGTGACTGCCCTCTACAGGTTGAACCCCGGCTACTGCAACAGAATGTTTCTATTGGCTGATCTGGTGCCTGCTGACGTATGAGGTGCAGTCTGTCGTCACCAAACCCGATACAAGCTTCCTCACGTGACTCTGCAAACTGTGGGGACAGAGTTGCCGGATGTTCAATAACGATCATATTTGTGCCACATTATTGCCTAATATTCTAACGTTTCACCAAACTTACGCCGTCGCAGAATCAATACGAACGGCTGAGCTCAGTTACGTTACTTTTGTGGAAACGCAGTCTGAAAAGGGTTAAAGAGATTTGGGTCAGAAGTTCTCATCAGGGAGTCGGTGGTGGGTCTTCAAGCTGGTTTAAAGATTTGGTAATGCTGATTTGTTGATCCTTAGAATTCTGAAACCTCACCTGATGGGGGATTTTCTTTGAACAAACAGGATTAGAGTGATCTGGATTGACTGATCCTGGGTAGAAACAAAGTGGATTACTAAACCTGGATCATTTCTATCCCGATTAAACCTTTCAAACGAAGCCAAGGGGATTGTAAACTTATTTTTTATGGGGGTTGGGGGTGATTGATTATGCATGAGTTCACAACTTCCTGCAGAGGTTACAAATATTTGTCAACAGAAGTTTCCATGCGTTGCTGAACTTTCCCGCCTCAGCATTCATCGCACAGAACAGAAAGAAAACTTGCAAAAATGATCACCACGCTCTGCTCTCAGCACTCTCACAGAGCCTGAGATGCAATGAAACCACAAAGACTCTACAGCGTGTGTCTATCCCCTGGGTCAGTAAAGGTTCTTCAGTCAAGTTAGGTTAGCTCTTTAATATTGTTAAACACTATAGAAGATGTCACATTGTGTCTGATTTAAAAGCTTTCAATGTGCAGAAACGTCTTTGCCTCATTTAAACAGACGGGCTGAAAATCTCTGGGGACACGGAGCCAGAGTTTGAAAAATGTGTTATTTCTGGGAAAGAAGCGTTTTGTAATCATGCATGATAACTCTTAAAGCCGTGCCCTTTTATGTGTTTTCCTTACTCTAGATATTTTAGAGCATTACCTCATGGGGGAAAAGAAATATTCGTCATCAGAAGTTTCCATTCAACGCTGAACTTTTGAGCTGCAGCATTTAGCAGACTGACAAAACAGAAAGCTAAGATAAACCACGCTCTGCTCGCAGCATGAGCCACAATACTGAGAAAAGAATCACCACACACTGAGGTACAGAGAAGAGACAGAACCACGATGACTCCACAGAGGACGCAGGGGGCCGTCAGAGGAGACAGGCTGAGAGCTGGAGCTGAGGCGGGTTTTAAACCTCCTGACAAACCGTTACACCGCGCCCACCTGTCAATCAGGTCAGCTACACGCCTTATTGTGAATAACTCTTATCCTTCATCAAATCAAAACTGATGAGTCATCAAAACATTCACCCCCCCGTACAGTGTGTGTCCATCCAGACATGAGCTAATCACACCTATTTTGTTTTTTGAACCAGGCTGTAAACATGTTCATCTCTGCTGTAAAAACAGGCTTTTTAGAATGGGTGTGTATGTGACTTCCTGTGCTTCTGCAGCCGGCCTCTAGTGGACACTCCAGGAACTGCAGGATTTTACACTTCAGCTTCAGCTTCATTTACCATGGCAACAAAAATATAATTTCTTGTTTTCAGTTATCAATAAATGCATGCAATCTTCCACAAACAAAATGTAGACAGTGTGCAGGAGTTTGTCTGCAATTGTTTGGAAACTGGAAACGGGTGTTGCTTCATGATACAGCTAATGTGCATTCGTGTTTTTCTTTAGGTAACAAAAAGTTAAACTTTATATTTCTAACAGGTGTAGAAACTCAACAGGTGTTTAACCTTCTTTGTGCTGTCCAACAGAGCAGCTTATCCAAACTGCTCCGTCAGCACTTTCCACCACTGATGTAAGACAAAATAAACAAACATGGGAACCAATAACAATGACAGGTATTACCCCTATACAGTAACCCTGCATCCCTGCATGCAGACAGTGCAGGTACTGTTTGGAGAAGTCAGTCACACAAAGAGGGAACAGCAGCTTTGTGTCCCTTTTGATTCTGTCCTCAGCTCGCACCCGGCAGGGCAGGATCCACTTTCACACGAGGACAGTGAGCTACTCAGCACGCCTGCTTGATGGAGAGACAACTCAAAAGACACACTGACATTCAAGGCCGTCTCCAGGATTTATCTGGGCCACCTGTGGAGATTGGACCTGAATTAGTTTATTGTTTTTTGTTGTTTTTAATTTGTTTCTTTCTAGTGTTTAAAACGGGTACTGCAGCCCAGATTCTAAACATCATAGAGACTTTCTGTGTTCTAACCTCTCTCCATTTTTCAAAAGCATCTCCAATATTGATCCTAGTTTGAGCACGTTTCTGCTCGTGGAGCTTATTAGAAACATGCAGAGGCTTTTGAGGTCGGGTAGAGAGTGCATGGTGACAAAAACATGAAATCCTTATTTGAAAGCTTAGATTGGCTCATTAGTAAAACGGAGGTGTGGTTATAGTGACTCGTCAGCGTTGGCTGAGGCAGTGGGAGAGGTGGCCCAGATAAATCCTGGAGACGGCCCTGGATGAGGAAGATGATGAAGTTTGTTTGTTCCTCTTCACACAGAAGCTCTTCAGATAAAAAAGCTTGAGGCACGTAAACCGAATCACTCCAAACTGCGAGGAGAGGTCATTTATTATAAGGAAGTAAATTTGGCTCTTCTATATGAGATCACTTCTCTTCAGATGATTAGATTAATGTGACGCTCTCTTTGTGTGCTGACAGACTCCTTTCAGAGCTAATAAAACCCGTGTCACACAGAAGTGTGTAAAAAGAAGAAGAACAAAGACAAGTGAGAGGCACAAAAATAACTGCGTCAGGGCTTTTTTCATTTACAGGCATTGAAACTGTCATCCATTTATCCGCCCACAGAACAGCAACCTGCGAGTGTGCAGAAAATTGCTTTCTCTGTGAAGGAATCTGTGAGCCTGACTGTTGTTCTGTTTCTCTCCCCTCCTCCCCTGTCACCCCCCCCCCCCCCCTCCAGGTTTCTAATGACTTTCCCCTTTTCTCCTTCTTTTCCCATCTTCCTTCTCTCGTGCTCTTTCTGTAAGTTAAGGGTAGAAATCTGTCTTTCCATGAGCTAACTACTCTTTCAAAAGGCCTTCTTCAGCTCTCCTCTTTCTTCCTCTCCTCTCCTCCTCTCCTCTCCTCCTCTCCTCCTCTCCTCTTCCGCTCTCCTCTTCTTCTCTCCTCCTCCTCCCCTCTCCTCCTCTCCTCCTCTCCTCCTCTCCTCTCTTCTCCTCTTCCTCTCTCCTCCTCTCCTCTCCTCTCCTTTCTTCTCCTCTCCTCTCCTCTCCTCTCCTCTCCTCTCTCTTCCTCTTCTCTCCTCTCTCCTCCTCTCCTCTCCTCTTCCTCTCTCATCCTCTTCCTCTCCTCCTCTCCTCTCCTCTCTCTCCTCTCCTCCCCTCCTCTCCTCTCTCCTCTCCTCTTCCTGTCATGTCTGTATCCACAAGGAACCCTCTCCAGCGTCGGCGCTCTCTGGGTCCCGTCTCGCCCAAACGCATATATAGGAACCTGTCGGTCAGACTGAGGGGGGGGGAGTCATCTGCTGCCGGGGAAACTGACGCACCCAAACACCTCAGCAAGTCTGCAGATGCTGTAAGAGGTTTTTTTGTGTGTGTGTGTGGTCACTTTGGCTGAAATCCTCTCCTGTCCTCTGGCTCGATTTCTTTTTCAGATTCTCACTCTGACACTTCCTGCTGACTCAGGTTCTCTCGCTGCTTTAGATTTATCTGCCCTATATAACTGTCTCATCTGTTGCTTCTTTCTTCTTCGTGCAGCAGCTCTCTTCCCTCTATCTCAGAATATAGATCCCTCTTCCTGTATGAACTCTCTTCTCCTGTGCCCCCCCCCCCCATCAGTACATGTCCCTGTGGGAAGCGGTGGAAAATGAAGACACTCTGGCCGTGCAGAGCCTGCTGTCCAGAGACCACACCGGCTGTGGGGGAGGAGGAAGGAGCATATGGGAGAGAGGAGAGAGGAAGAGCAAAGACTGGGAGAGAGAGAGGGAGAAGGGGGTGAACAGGGTGAGCGATCAGGGCCTGGTCCCCCTGGACGTGGCCGCTCTTACCCACAATTACCCTCTGCTACACGTGTTGACGAAGGCAGGAGCCCGACACAACCCCGTCTGTGAGTGTTGACATCACATTTAAATGAAAAGTATTCTCATAACCGGTTCTTTCTAATGTTGTCAACACTTTTCATACCACATGTTTTAAAACCATAAAATCTATTATTATTATTGTTATTTCCAGGATTGATAATAATATGATATACTTTACGTATTGACCCGTTGGGGACATGTTTTCATTTGTCCCCTGTGCCGATACGTATATATAGGAAACACTTCCTGTTTTTCCTCTTAGTGTGCCGACCCGTTGAGTGGGAGCTGAAGCTGGACGCTCTGGTGACTCTGGCGAGTAAACGGGTGGAGGAGAAGAAGAAGGATTTGTTGAGGATGGTGGGGGCGGGGCCTCAGATGCAGGCCGACGTCCACAGACACATCC